>NW_017305705.1:2253476-2256022 GCF_001594115.1 Trachymyrmex septentrionalis
ACATGAAGTTGCCGTATAATAAATGTGCATCAGCGTTACATTATCAACGATGAGTATTCTATGAGCCATAATATTTTTATGGCTATCAAAATGGTGAACCCGATTGCAATCAATAATGCTTTACCATTGCAAAAGTAGAGTACGGTCAAAGCGTTGGTCAATACGCGGGCGTTACAGTGGAAGAGCACTAAAATTGATCGGTTATGCTGTCCCTTTGTTATTGCCGGTTCGTAATACCCTGCTGTTCAACCGTGATGGTCTAATCATTATGCTCGCGGACAGAGATACAAACATGCGTCATATACTAAATTCTACCACATAAATCGCCGCCTCTGGCATTCAAATATTACGGTATCATCTGCGTGTCGACCTCTGTTTGACGTAAATCACGAAATTGATATTTAAATTGTCATTCTTTATGATTATTGCAAAGAAATAGCCTGGCCTAGATAACCGCTTTGAAAAAAAATATGTATATATGCACGATGCACGCTATTAGAAATTTTCAATTCTGATAATGAAATTTCTCATTGACTTAGTGCATATATTATTCTAATTATAACTTCGTTAATTACAAGGTTTTTTTTTTATGCAATCGTTACATTTCGCGATATCGTATTCTGCACTCGTATTTTTCACCACCGACGTATGAGACCGTGATAGTCTACGATAAAGTTATAACGCTAATTCGGCCTGGCTCTGATGTCTCGCACGGCTTGATTATGTTAGTCACACACGCGGCCGCACTCGGTGCCGTTGATCCAGCAACGTACACACATCGCGCGCCCGTGAGCCGCTTTGATCTTCTCTCGTGGAGCCGTATTCTGATTGTGACACACCGCGTCAGAGCAGCGCAAGATCCTCGTTCCGGCAGTCAATTCCGCTTGTTTTGTACTATTTCGTCAGGACGGCGGTCACGTATGCTCTGCCGAAGAGCTTTGCCGGGACGAGAGTCCGGCGGTGGGTCGTGATTAAAATTTTGTTATCACGTAGCCTTGCCACTGATTTCGTGCGGCTTTGTACATTAACGTGCCGTCCATCCAAGCAGTTCAGATAGTTTTCACTGAGATAAGTTTCTCTCGAAACGTCAGAACGGACAGCAGTTATTTATTCCGTCTGCTGTTATTCGAATCGCGTCCTGGATTAAAGACGAGAACTGATCTCTATCCACACACAGATACTCTTAATTGTCCTTAGCATTTCTTTCAATCTGGTTGTGCTGTGGCGTGCCTCGCTTAAACTGCGTCATTTCTTTTCTCTCGAAGGAATAAAACACGGAAGAAAATTCATTCCATGGTACACGCGGACTTTTGAGTTCTGACAGGACTTTCGTGCTGTGTTTCGATTGGTATTCTTGGGCACGTTCGCGTACGTAGAAATACTGGTAGTAGAAAGTAGTATTAGTAGTAGAAAAAGAAAAGTAAAGGAGAAGTAGAGAGGAACTCGCGCGAATATTCGGCCGTGCATTTCGTTCCGCGCGCTAAGACATTCTCCGATCGACAGCCGTAAACTTCGGAATAGTTGTCGGAATAATTAGCTTCGGTTCTCTCACTATTGGGTGCGTAGCTAAGACGGTTTTACTATAGGAGGCATGGTGCAGAAGGATAGAAAGGGGTTGCTAACGATCGGAATGGTGCTAACGATAAAGGCGGGGGATAATCATTTAAATAGCTCGTCGAGCGCAAGCCATTTAATTTGCTCCGTCGAGGATCTAATTACTTCCAATAGTTTGTTAATTTCATTCGCCTACTTTGCCGCCATTAAATAATTATTACAGCACAATGGCGGGAGGGAAAACGAAGCTCGTCGCAGACAATACGGAACGCTATAAGAGAAAGCAAGTTCAAGCAATTCCGAAAACGACGACAACCCCCATTTCCGTGTACGACCCCCATGCGTCGCGTTAAGAACCGAGTTCGTTCAGTGCAGCTCAATTCAGTTTAACTTTAGACGAAAAACTCTCTAGGTATATGCAATATCATGTGGACTGATCTGAACCGATCAAGCGCAGCTTGTTTGCTGCTTAGATCGTAGCTATTCGACGAATATAAAGAGGAAAATGTAAAAACAGCAAAGTTTTATTAAGCACACTTGAAACTCTTTATATTTTGTAAGCATTGAAAGAAAAGTTTTTAGTTTTTGTCACTGTAATTATATGTTATCATAGTTTTTGATATAATATTAGCAATACTAAATATATATATCAGGGTTGGCCATATTCGACGGAAAGATGTTTTTTTTTTAAATGGCTTTTACAATGAAAAGCAAAAAATGTGTTTTTTTTCCCATGATTAAAAAAAAAACATCTTTCCGTCGAATATGGCCAACCCTATATATATATATATGGTTCTATTAACAAATACAATATATTGACATAAAGAATGACTAAATTATAAATAATATTAAAAGTCTTTATTTTAGACCGCATATGTAAGAACACAATCAATACTAGAAATTAAATGCCTATAATGCTTATTTATTTATAATTTTTCAGCACATTAACATCTTTCTAATTTGATGCTTGATTAAATTATTAAATTATTATT
>NW_017305705.1:2256122-2256678 GCF_001594115.1 Trachymyrmex septentrionalis
TTATGAGGCGCCTAATATGAGATAGCGACGTTTCTGCTAAACTAATAAACGCTATTTATTGGTTTCATCATGAATTTATTGCTCTTGGATTGAAAACTATTTAGTAGGAAATTCATTATTAGATCATGCCTGTAGTCATTATAAAACAAGATTTTAGAATTTGGATATCTTCAAATTTTATTGAGATGAGCCTTTAAATCTTGTTTATTATTTAATAAATAAATATTTGGCAATAAATTCTTCATGTAGTGATAGAGTAAGGCCGTACTAATAGAAAAATACGGGATATATTGAATTGTTGAATTTAATTACAGAAGTTAGATTTGATGATCGTAAAATCATAAGGCATGGAAATCGTAATATGAGATACCCAGGGTATCTCATATTATTATTCATTATATATCATTTCTAATATGAAATAATCCATATGTTATAGTGAAAATCGTTGCTAAAGTATAAATGTTATTGTATAATAATAAAAAAGACAACCGGAATGAACGTCGAGTACCTATTTCTGCGATGCTTGATTCCAACTATCTGAAGATGAGTTCTGGGT
>NW_017305705.1:2256778-2259340 GCF_001594115.1 Trachymyrmex septentrionalis
CAAAAGACAACCGGAATGAACGTCGAGTATCTATTTCTGCGATGCTTGATTCCAACTATCTGAAGATGAGTTCTGGGTACAATCTATCGCATGCTCACTTCGCGCACGCTGACTGTATTTGTTTGTTATTTTAGAAACATTAAATAAAGTTTTTCAATTGCAATACTAATACACTTTTTTACTATCGATTTCTCGGGGTATCTCATATTAGGAGCACAATTTTTTGACTTTGCGATTTGCTCACTTTTTACATTTTTTTAATTTTCAAAAAAAGTGAAATTAAATTTTATGTAACGTTATCTTAAAGCTTATTAAATTTCTCTTAAAAATGACCTATTATTTTTTAAAATTCTGCCTAGATAGAGACATAGATTTCTAACATTTACTCAAAATGAACTCAGTATCTCATGACAGGGACCTTTCCTCTATATATATAATTATATGTATAATTCACATTGAATTATTTAAGGACTAAATTATAATTTAACAAATCAATGAGCTTTCGTTCTGATGAAGTGAACGGCAAGATTCGAGGAAACGTTGGTATATTATCAATGGATCATGATAACCCGTAAACCTTTTGTGACACCTGTGAATTTAACAAGTTAAATTATAATAGTAATATTATTTTATGGTAACAGTAATTATAATTTATAGTCATTTGGTACTATAACTACATATATTTGTTGATAGAACTGTACATTCAGCTATTATTACTACAACATTATAATAACAACAACAATTATAATTTAATTATGGTAACATAAAATTACACAAATATCAAAAACTTTTCTCCCAGTGAGCAGGATTTCAAGTCGATTTTCCGTCGCAGAAATATGACAAATGTTAATTTCATAAACGTTTGTAAATGAGCGTAAATATCTTTCGCAAACGAGTTCGACGAGTTAGTTTGGTCATTTCGCATATGTTAATCGAAACGATGATATTGTGAGAGAAAGAGAGAGAATAGAGTAACCAGTACTTGTACAATATATTCTCGACGCAGGATGTGGTGTCGCGTTTATGTACATCACGTTGGCGAATACGCGAAAACGTCTAAGCTCGCAAGCAGAGCTCTCGCGCGCGCACCGTTCTCCAAGGTTTAAACTACAATGGTACGCTAACTACAGTCGTAGTCGTGGCACATAATAATGCGATGGCACTACAGAGACGAACACGACCGATAATGTGTGCCGCAAGCGCGAGCTCGTATACATCTACGTGCGCGCGCGCGCGCAGACGATTATATATGTGCACAAGCGAGAGACGGGATGCACCAACCGCGTTATATCTATATCGAGTTATAATAGTTCTCGTGTTAAATCGCATGAGAGCCAAATCGCTTGGAACTAACCCCAGAGTATTCCCGCACCTCCGCGATCTCTCTCGTTGTCTGTACCTCACCTCGCCTCTTCCCTCTTCCGGTCCCACGCGACCTTTCTCGTCGGCCTTAGGAAATAATGCCGCCGTTTTCCACTAAAAATTATGCATTCAACCGTTGTTGGAAACCTTTCTTTTTCGCGCTGCTTCCGATAGCTCTTCCCTCTCTCCGGTCATTAATTAGGAACCGTAAGAAGCCACGACTTCTCCAGATTCGATCGAGTTACAACGTTATATTCTCGAAGATATATTGTCGGTGAAACCATAAAAAGCGTCAAGCTCTTTCGCGAAAACTTTTTATCGTCCCCTAAAGCCGTCTGTTCCTATAGAGGTGTAAAATATTGCCGCAGTAGGAGTTCCCGTTAGTATAACAGTAATTTTCTAATGATGGAAAGCATCCTCGTACTTTTTTTGCTTATTCCCGCGCATGCCTTAGAAATATTGGGCTTAGTTAGAAAAATTTCGCTGCTACGAGTTTCAATTTATTACGCCTCACTAATTCGCAACAATAAAACGGCTATTTTTACTCTCACCGCACTGTAGTTAGACGGAACATCGAATTTCCAGGACCGTATTTCTTGCGAGAAAATTTATTTGCGCTCTTTAGTGGGATGGCTTGCTCGTTGGATACGTGCGTTGAGAATTACTTCCCCAGCAATGTTCATTATTAATTCTTATGGTTCTATACTATTATGTGATAGTGATTTGAGCTATTGTACTTACATATAAGTAAGATTTATAAATTTTTCTTCTTAAAACTTTGAGTTTACTATTTTTTTGAAGATAAATATTTCTCTTAAATTTCGCTCTTGCATTCTCTCTCTTACTAGTAAATTAATTAAATGTCATGATTTTTTTTTGTCCGTTTAATGCTGCAGCTTCTTTTTACTATATTTACGGACTATATATTCTTATTATTACTCTCTAAGATAATATTTTTTAATTAACATTCTTTTTGATAATTTCTAACTGATACTTGTTTCTTGTGAACATTTTTGTACTGAAGCAATAACCAAGTCTTATTAAACGTTGTAAAATAGCATGGTATTTTATCGCATTCATTTTATCGCTGCAGCTTCCTAATATCTTTTCATCAAATACACCCGAAGACTCGGCCAAATAATGAGACGTGATATTCCTTGAAAGGATTCACAGGGTTAGAAAACATTCCACGAAATGTAC
>NW_017305705.1:2259440-2261623 GCF_001594115.1 Trachymyrmex septentrionalis
ACGAATACACCCGAAGACTCGGCCAAATAATGAGATTCCTTGAAAGGATTCACAGGGTTAGAAAACATTCCACGAAATGTACGAGCCACGACACGGCTTTCGTGCGAGGATTTGGCTTCGGATTAAACGACCTCCTTGAATTTGCGGCGTTCCCTCGTAAATTGCATCGAAGAATCCGATATTAACGGTAGCTAGAGTCGCGCACCCGTGGTATGGAGCCTGTATCCTGAGATCGTGGATACGCGAGGTCGGCGATTGCTTGTTCTTCCGAAGTAGGTAAGGGCGGGGTGTATACCGGGGATATGTATTAATGCCTCAGACGTCGATCCAGCTGACAAAGCACGATCAGTGCAGTCTGGTGAGTTCGAGGTATTTCAACAAGAGGATCATGATGGTTTTGAGCACGGATACGGGTACTTGTGTGTGACCAACTTATTGCGCAGCTCGTAATCCAAATTCGAAAGGTTCAGACTGTTTTGCAATAAAAAGGATATCACGGAAGATACGAATAAATGAGATACTCATTATGATTAAACGAACGCTAATTGATATGTGCGATTCTGTTTTATTAACAGAACAATTTTATAAACATGTCCAAAATTATTAGGTATCCTTAAAATCTTTATAAATTTCTTAATATATAATTCGAAATAAATACAACAAAGTTTATTTTAACAGTTTTATTTATTAATAAAACCAAGAAGAATTGAAGAAGTAATATAACATAAAAGAAAAGTATAATAAAATATTAAATAATATAATAAAATTGTTATTAATAAGATATTAATAACAATTTTATTTATTAATTTACAACTGTCAGCAGTATTTAATATTTGATTATATTTTTCTTTTGTTTTATAATTTCTGCAATTTTTTTTTGTTTTATTAATAAATAAAACTGTCAATATAAACTTTGTTGTATTTATTTCTATATATCAAGAAATTTATAAGGACATCTAGTAATTTTGGACATTTCTATTAATTTTTTGCAAGTGGATTTTATTGCTTATCGCTTTATTGCTTATTCTTCCATAATTGCAATTTGTAAATTTTATTTTGAAGTGCATTTCCTTTTTTTTTAAGTGAACCTATATACTACTGTAAATATTTAATTGTATGGAATTGAAATCAAGACTCTTTTGTGGATCGATAATTTATAACATTATAATCCTATTTTGTTTAAAATATCATATACTAGCATGACATTTTCAACACATCTATGCAACAAAAATTTTAAGGAAGTACACCTACATGCATGGATCTCAATTAATTCTCAAAAATCATTAAAAGAAAAATAATTTATTATTTTTTATAAAAAAATCGCTAATTAATAGAGTGCTTAATAATTTTAGACATAGCTATATATGTATAGTGTCTATATCAGCCTAATTTCATCCATTGCTAGATATCGGCTTCTTCCAACTTTTTCTATTCTGATATATGAGATCTACAGTTTTTAACATCGAATCCAAACAGCGATGGCAAAGATACCCTCGGAGATTTGCCATTGCTTTCCAAATTTAATGTTCTGGGTAGATTTGAATGATAGATCTGTGGCACAGAGGGCAGTCACGCAGATCACTCTACGCTTTGCACCACGATATGGTTTATATAGGGTATTATGAAAAAAGGATCACTTTAAGAGCATATAGAACAAAAAATAAGTCAAAAAGGTCTAATAAACATGAGTGCAGAAACGAACGGTTATCTTTTTGTTTAAAGAATGCATTTCCTTCAAATCGACTTAATAATAATGTAACGCAGAAAAAACGAATTTGCTGTTTATTTTTCAATTATTTTGATTTATTTTTATTATTTTTAAAGTACATGTTCAAAGTCTCCATCTTCTATATCCAAACAAGCTTTATATCCTCTCAAAAAAACGTTCTCATTTTCTCAAAAATTTGAACATATACTTCAAAAATCGTAAAAATAAATAAAAGTAACAGTAAACTTTTAATTTAACAGTAAACAGTAAACACGTTTTTTTCTGCTTTACATTATTATTAAATCGATTTAAAACAAATGTATTGTTTAAACAAAAATCAAGAGATATCTTGGCAATCGTTTTGGACCTACATTTATTAGGAGTTTTTTTTACTTATTTTTTGTTTTCTATATTCTTAAAGTCTGTGACCCTTTTTTGATAACATGTTTTATATATATATATATATATATATATA
>NW_017305705.1:2261723-2264781 GCF_001594115.1 Trachymyrmex septentrionalis
TACATATATTAGTTCATAATTATTAAGAAGAGGCTACTTTCATAATGATAATTTCGAAATACATCTGCTTTTATCTGATAATGGGAAAGTCATATACATTTTACGTTGAGTTCATCAGCTTCCATGTCCTATTTACAACTTTTTAGAATGATTGTAAGAAGTAACGTCAGCGTTTATCAAATTTTTCGAAGATTTCGATACAGGAAGTCAGAGTTTCCAGGTCGCTGGACTGCTAAACCGCTATTCCACCTTCCAATCCCTCTTTCATTTTCGTTCTTTTTAACTCCCTTTTCCTTCCTCTCTGTTTCTTACTTTTTTCTCTCCTCTTTCTTAGAGTTTTTCATTTTCTTTATTTCTCTCGCTTTCGCTTGTGCATTTCTTTTTCTCTCTGCCGTTTCCTCGGAAATTGGTTAGTTGCTTCTAACTCTGCACAGGACTAAGGCAAGGAAGCGAGGAGCAGCATTCCTTTGTTTCTTCTACTTTGTCTTCGGCCTCGTCGAAACTTTCGTATCCGGAGTTGTGCTTCAACTTTTTTTTTTCTCTATGACAACCGTCGATTCTTCTCTTCTTTTTGGCTACTGTGGATCGTCGCGAAACTTATTCGGTTAGCATCTCTATCGCTTCCGCTTGATCATTGATGAGCAACTTTATGTAATATAATGGATTTTATTTAATTAATTAATAGTTTGTTTAACAGACTTTACTATTAATTTTCTCAACTATTTAAATAACCATATATTATTAGAAAGTAGGTGTATTTTTTCTTATAACAAACTAATATTTTTGAATATTAATCTAATCAAATAAGTTACTAATATCTGTGAATTTAAATTTGTTGTGAGGTATTTATTGGGGTTACAATATAGAGTAAGTACTTGGACGATTTTTTTCTGAAATTTCGGAACTGTATGTATCTCTCCACGTGCGTCATCGTATATTTCACTTTTCACATTGCCTCGCTACACTGGCGAATAAGTGATTTCGTTTTAAATTCGCCGCACGCTCCTGTAATTAGTTTAACTCCGTTCCGAGAATTTATTAAGAAGAGAAGAAGATGGTGCAAGACACTTCCGCGTTCTTCTACGTCTCGCGCGCGCTGCAAGCCGAGGCTGCTGCTCAAGCCCTCCGAGGATAGCTACGTGCTCGGAGATTTATCTCAACCCAACCGAGTGTTGGTTCCGTCACTTCCGCCAGAATTGTCTGAGAGAGATTTTTAAAGTTCGAGAGTACTTCGGAGTCCTCGTGTTGTACAATCGTGCCGAAGTGTCTACACGTGCCCTCGCGCACGCGTGCCTCGTTCGACTCGGCCATTTTGTTTCCGATTGCCTTTCCCTTTTTCAATTATACGTTATTAGTACTGAAAATTCATACACAAAAGACAGAGACAAGGAAGAAGAACTAGAACGGTGAGTCACATTTTAACTAAACTCATTATAGCGATGCTTTTCTTTGTTTCATTAGTTTTAAATCGCGTTTATTTTCATTCACAATCTGAGAAGGGATTTCACGCTATTGGTGCATGTTTAAATTTTCAACAAAGGTTTAAGAAACGATGAATTTTTAACTTTTGAAAGCGAGAGCTACATCAATGAAGCATACACAGAATTGCGAGAGCGGCGCGTCTCCAAATAATCCCTTTCACTAGTCGCCAAAGGAAATAGGTTCCCGAGTTCGCACCGAACATCCTCTTCAATATCGCTCTTTCTATGCGCTCGGTAATAAATCGCCGGCGAACTAATATTCCTGCGGCGATATTGCTGGTAATATTACCATGGTAAATGATCTCGATCACCGTTCTCGAGGGAGCCCTCCACATCGATATTAAAATAGGAATCCACGTAGCCCTCGAGGAGATTTAATTTAATTTAACGTGTGCAACATGGGTTGTTCTTGCAATGACTGATTTTACAACGCATTTAATCACAAATATTTTCATTTAATTAAACGCGTTATTTTTTTTGCTACAATACTGGTTATTTATTATTGTTTTCATTTCGTGAATATATTAAATGCGTTCTTTCTATCTTTCTCTCTCCCTCCCCCCCTCCCCTCTTAATTAGTCATAGTTATTATTTTTTAAGACAGAGCGTGTCCTCATTAGATAACCAGCTAATATATTTAACGAGAGGAACGATTAAGACGGCAGCGCGATATTGCGCCGCGTGTTCGCGAAGTAATTGCATCTCCGGCGCGTAGCGCTTCTTGACTTTAAACGGATCGGTTTTCGTTCCTGGTCTTCCTTACTTAGGATACATTCAAGTGCCTAGTTAAATCCTCACGATCTTAAATTTAAGTGGAGTAGTGGGAGTTGTTAAGCCGCGTTTTATAGGATCCCGCATCCGCTTTTACGGAGGCGTCATTTGCCGTTTCTCGAATCTGGAGTAGGGACGTGGAAGAGTAGACGAGACTCGACGAAGGCAACGAAGAACAACGATAAAGGATATAAGAAAGGGAGAAAGATCTAATCTCATAGAAATATCACTCTGCCACTGCAATTTCGCAATCAATCGCTAATGCTCAAAGGGACGCTGTCTATCGGCTGATCCTTTATCGTCTTCCCTTCTCTTGTGCTCCCCCGCTTTCTGCTTCTTCTCTTTGCCTCCTTGAATGAAACGATTATTTATGATGCACCATGTTAAATCGATCTTAAATCTTTTTCGTTGTGGAGATATCTTGAACGATTTCAGAACTGACCGAAACTTCGTACCGATTATCGATCTAGTGGAGCGTAAGTGACGACGATCGTTTTAGGTCAGCGTATCTACAAGTTTGCAGTTTTAGATGTGCATCGAAGATGTTCGCGCGAGATTATGTTGTCAAGACCAGCAAATGGATGACTTTCGTTACGCTGATTAAAGTTTCGCGTGTTGTTTAGTTGGACGGTAATTACATTATTTGCGTTCACACACACACACACACAACACACACACACACACACACACACACAAACACACACACAAACACACACACAATGTCGTAGAACTGATAGAACGAAAGTATGCTGATAGACTAGTTCATAATAAGCGAAATGATTTTAATTAGTTTATTAACTCGCTGT
>NW_017305705.1:2264881-2265757 GCF_001594115.1 Trachymyrmex septentrionalis
ATGCTGATAGATTAGTTCATAATAAGCGAAATGATTTTAATTAGTTTATTAACTCGCTGTATAGTATTATCGTTAAATCTCCGGTTAGTTTATATTTGCTATTTTTATGATTTCAAATAAAGTTTGCCGAACTTAGTAACAGTTTTGTATGTAACTTTAAACGTTGTAAAATTCAATAGCAATCGCACGAAGAATGTATGGATAATTAAGAGCACATTCGTAGAATTTTACTTTATCTAAAAATTCTGATTGCATATTTTCTGAAATATAGGCCAGCACGCGCGCTCATCTTTCCGCTCGGATATTCCTGCTTACTTGTTCGTTATCGCGGAAAGCGATCTCCACCCCGGACGACGCGGAGGTGCGAAATGTAAAATGGGCCGTTTTATCAAAGGCGAAATTCGCCCGGAGACTGAAATTTGTCCAACGTAGTGGAAGCCCTGGATTACGATGGCGGGCCTGTCTCTTTCTCGCTCCCGTCCATGGCTTCTCCGCACCTCGCTCATCTCCATCTTCTATCTCGCGTCCCGGTTCCTCGCGCCCTCCCTTCTTTGAGAAAAAGGGTAACAAAGTGTTAAAGTTTTAATCCGAGAAGGAGCGCGCCACGCGCTGACGAGGAGCGAGAAACTGCGAGAAACTACGGGTGGGAAGAACCGTGAGAGGGCTGGAGAGAATGAGAAATAGAGAAAAGAACGAAAAAGAGCGGCGACAAGAGGGGGATAGAAAAGGGGACAGAAAAGGAGGGCGGCTAGAAGGTTACCGGCAGTGGGAAGAAGACGAAACGACGGAAGGAGTAAGAAAACTGCGATAGAACAGAGAAGAGAGGACGTAAGAAGGAAATGGGGTGACACGGGGGGGGGGGGGGGGTGGGGGGGG
>NW_017305705.1:2265857-2285612 GCF_001594115.1 Trachymyrmex septentrionalis
TGCCAGGAAAGTCTTTGTAATCGCAGTTTTCTACTTTTTCCTGAAGTCGTAGCGGAGGGTGAGTTGAGCCTGGGAGAGGTGAATCTAGATTCCAGGTAAGTGGGTGGGGTAGATGGAGCGACGAGAACCGGGCGAGAGAGGGTAGTGTTGGTGGAGAACAGGGACGGTGGGGACGCGGAAGAACGAGGAACCCTCGGTAATGGTAAGGGTAGATGGGTCGGTGCAAGGGTGTGCTTGAACAGGGATTTACGGAATTTATCACTTGAATTCCCTGTAAAGGATTAGCAGACATTCCCTCGCTTCGGCAGAGACGTAGGGGGTTACTGCAGTGGGTTACCTACCCTACGAACTTCTTGGGCGTCGTCTGCTAGCTCTGCGGACCTGATTCGCCCCACCCATATATGCCCCCGAATTTCGATTGCGGTCATTGAAATGAGATCTCCATCATTTTATATAAATAATGTATAACTTGTTTATTTTTTATTTAGGAAGATTAGATATCGCGATATTATCTCATTGATTCTTGTTGTCCTAGCTTTATTATAATATTATGTTCTGAAACTTTATTAAATTCCCATGAGAACGAAAATATTAATTTTTATAGCGATCCTTTCTTTTCTTGTTGCTTTAAGTTATAAGATTGCATCGATCTAATGTCGTTAATAATTCGAGTCAGTCACAGCATCTGTAATCTTGCACATCGGAGGAGCTTTCGAAAACAGGTCTTATTGAAATATCTTGCGATGCTATCGAACGATACAGTCGTTCCCTCCGCGCACATGATATTCCTCGAGTGAGTATTCAACACCAGTTGGATTTCCTGGAGGACGACCCTTCGCGTCGTATCGCCTACATTTTACGAGCCTCGAATTGTCCGATAGGACTTGGAATTTCCTTCTTGAATTCCGTCACATGCCACATGAAGCGACTGCATAAAGTTAGAATATCCGAGGTTTTTTTTATGGTCTATAGAATTAGAAGCGACAATTCCCGACGATTTGTTTCTATGATTTTTTAAAATTTATTTTCACATTCGCTCCAAGAAATACGATATTGGTTTTGATGTATCCTACTCTTTCTTTTATTTTAGGTTTAAATCTTTCACATGAATGTATTATGTTGTAATTCCAAGACGCATTTTTATTGCAAGGATTCGTAATGTACATATACCATTTTTTAAAATTTCTTCAGTACTTTGAGATTGATCCTAACTTGATTTTGCACTTTGTTGCAATATTAATATTTAACATAAGATCTGTTTTCTGTGGCTGAATTATAGCGTATACTTTTGGAATTTAAAATAAAAGATATGGTATTTGATGAAAACGAGGACGAGAATTCTAGTCCAATTTAGTGCAGGAATAAAAAATAGACCTATAATATTATAAATTATAACTGATCTCTATTTATTAAAATAACATGTGGCAATTCTTGAAACACATTAGCTTCTATTTTTTTTCTTCTATGGATGTTCATTGCGCGATAGAAGGACGAAGTTGCCGTGCCTAAAGTGTGCGATTCTCAGCAACATTATTGTGTGCACCGGCGCGGCGATTCGATCGACTTCCGCTTTTCTACCGATTTGCTCTCACAACATCTCGAAGAGAAAATATCTGTCGGGGATAAGCGTCCGCGTTCTTCTTTTTTTTCCTCTATTTCTTTACCATTCCATCTCACCCCGCGTCCGTATCAATCGACGACAGTCCTGACCGTCCCGGCGGAGGCTAAAGCAAACCTTAGCCCGATCTCTTTGCGCGATCCCATCCATCCCCTAACGTAAACGTAAACACGGATATCTATATACAAGGAAGACCATTCGAACGGCAGCGAGGTTGCACCACGTGCCGGGGTAATATATCGAAGGGGCTAATAAAATATGAAAGGCTCCCTTCTGTGTACACGATTTCTCACCTTTCTCTTTTGTCGTGCGAGAAAATCGAGGGTCGAATGCGTCGAGAGGCGACAGGTGCGACGAACAAGTGCCGTCATTTCTCCGCTGAAAATTTCAGAAAAGTGGACAGATTGTAAATTTTACATTTTTCTCAGAAACTGCCTTTTTGAATAAAATCCGAACGAATTTTCAAGTCAATCTTTGACATTCTTCAAATTTGTTGCGCGTTTTTATTTTCGAAAAAATTGAAAAGCCCCAGTTAGCGAAAGTCAGGTTTTCGAATGGAGAAATTTGTTTCGAAAGTCGCATTAAATTTGTGTTGATTAATGATTATTTTTTAATCTGTATTTTTTGCTTCCTATATAAATTTATTAAAATGATGAGGATCAAGGTAGCGCGATGAAAATGAAGAGAGGTGAAACTTCACGACGGTGAAATACCCATTATTAGAATTACTCGCTGGTAAGAAGGAGAAGACTTGGAGGAAAACATGGTATTATATATACGCGAGCAGAAACTGAGGAATTATTCCGCGGCCCTTCTAAGCGGCGCGTAATGCTGAGCGAGCTCGCGGAGTAATCAAGATGCGCGTAGCGGCTGCAAATTCCGGGGTTTCTTCGCGAACCTCGGAAGTAACCGCTCCCGCGTAGAGCAACGCACGTTTGAAACTAACACACAATGCACGAATACTTCTGTCCTGCGCGTACAGTGGTACGGGGGGGGGGGGAGGGGGGATGAGGACGGGGATAGAATGTTACATAGAGCAGCGTACATACGACGCGTATATAAGAGGAATTCGAAGTACGGCCATATCGTGCGCGGCAGGGCAATTCGAACTCAAAAGCTTCCAAACATCTTCAATATAAGTTAGGGAACTGTACTTAGGTTACCTCCGTAACCAGGCCCGCATACGAAACAGTCCTCGAATAGTTGCGCAGTATTCTCCTTATTGCAGATAGTACACGAGCTTCTTGCTCGTGGCCTCCCAACCTCTCTCCTCTCGTCCCCGCTCTCTAATTAGCTCTTGAATTAAACGTACGAATTAATTGACCGTTGCACTTCCGAAAACGATCCGAGATATGTCGATGGCACGCAACACGGGCAACGGCAGAATCTGACACGACGAGTCCAAACCGTGTATGCGGGCTGTGTGTGATTTTCCGCGTACGCACTGCTCACGGGGCTTCGGATTCGCTGCTGGGGATTAATTTTGTTGCTCGCCGATTCTGCGCGCGATGTGTTGAAATGGCGTTGATGATGTTCAACACGCGCGGCCGAGTTCATTAAGTTTGACGCCCACACCGCCTGATTACGGACGAGCAGATTTAATCATCGCAATTTCACGGTCCGTCGTTCGCGGTCGGTGTTATCGTAAACTATCAGAATATTCCGGTACTATAATGTGCATACTGGCCAGCTCGATTCAAAGATCTATTGTACGCCGCGTGGCGACGTGTCGAATTAATTTGGTGTTCGATGAGAGCTTCACTCGATCATTAATCGCGATTAATGTAATCAATCCGCTTGCTTTGACAAACCGCCCGATTAATTACGGTCCTTGACCAGCCTATTTTGCAATTAGGAAATATTCTTCGAAACTTGTTTATCGAAATTATACATACGCGTGTGAAAATACATACGCGCGCGATTCGTGCCGGTTTGCGTGCGATGACAGTGTGCATTTTCGCAGATAATTATAATAGTTTACACTGTGCTGAATCCTTGGCGACACAGGTGCACATCGATTGTACATTTGCGCCTCTTTCTATCTCTTTCTCTCGCGATACATGTAGCCTATGCACATGGTTCGCCTAGCGTATATATTTGCATTTGCATGACTATGTAAATACACATTATAATGACAACCGGCCGGTGCAGTATTGTCTCGGCTACACGGTTACGAAGCATGATGGCGGATCGTTACTTCTGCTTTCTAAAAGTAAATCGAAAATTTTACGAAGACGCAGGAAGATTGCGATGTAATCTTTTGGGTTGCTGTCTTTGGTGCGAAAAAGTTAGTAGCACGCGATGCAATAATTTTACCTACACCTACACTGAGAAAAAAATACTTGGAAATTTATTTGTGAGATGTAAAGTTTATTTCTCTGAAATAAATCCCTTATTGAAAAACGGGCGAAATAAATATTTATTTGTAGCAAATAATCCATCTATTTTATTTTTCGAAATAAGTATTATTAATTTCAAATAAATATTCATTCCCTCGATATGAATTATTTAGTTGGCAAGTAGCAAATTTCTTTCAATTTTTGTGAATTAATATATTTCTAACAAATAAATTATATTTAACCAAATAAAGTTTATTTCTCCTCATAATTTAATTTTGTTTGTATTATCAATGCTGTTGTATCATTGAAATAAGTACTTATTTGAATCAAATGTTTCTTCTAGTTCGATAAAGAGCATTATTTGTACACTCAAGAAGTCATATATATCGAATAAATCAATACAAAAATTACAATGTAATAATATTTGTATACTCATACATTATACATATATTATACCACTAAAATAAATATTTCTCTGAATATATATTTCATTACTTATACAGTTACATAGATGAAAAAATATATATAGAAAAATATATTAATAAAATATAATCAGACAGTTATTTATTTCCATGTCATATATAACATATATATGTGTGTATGTGTGTACAAATATTTTTATTTGTATTGCATTTATTTAATAAATGACTTTGTCAGTACAAGCGACTCTCTTTATCGAGCTAAATAACATTTGATTAATACAATAAGAATTTGTTGATATATCAAACAAATTAAAAACGCATTAAATAAAATAAATCATTATTTTATACGCATTATTTTACGCACGCGTGTATATACAATACATATGTTTTCTGCTTTTAAAAAGATAAATATATAAATATAGATTAAAGCACAATATAAAAATAACAAAACTATAACACTTTAAGAACCCTTAATTTATTTCTCGTAGATATTTATATACAAAAAAGATTGTACAAATAATCTTTCTTATTTTATTTAGACACCATTTTAAATTTATGGGTCAATTGTAAGGTAATCGTAACTTGTTGTCGTAAGACTTATGAGAACTTGCCTGAAATACTTATATTATAACTGTATGCAATATCTTTACAGTTTCTTGCTAGCAGTATGATTTACAAGAAATCGTAGATATTTACGAATAATCGGACGTCTTATATATAGTACGCGTAAAATTACAACTCTAATCTAAGTTCTCTTATGAGTCTTATGATAATAAGTTACAAACCTTACGATTCTGATCAGAATTGACCCATTAATCAAAACTCTAGAGATTGTTTACACAAACATTGTAATTAATTTGCTGCCATCAGCAATACAGTTAATATTTTTAGTTACAAAAAGTTTATCAAAATTGAATTGTACGATTCTAACATTTGTTATTAATCCGAGTGAGATATTTCATACGTATACTTATAAGAATCTAAACCAATATTTTCACAAGATTCATAAATAATATAAAACTGTTTAGAGTTATCAGTAGCAATATATTTAATTATTCCAACTGTGATTCACTACATTTGCACCCAGACAAAACAAAACATTTGGTTTATATCTAAAACCATTAATTTTAACCCAAGAAATTATGCAGTAATTATCATTTATTGAATTTTTTATAAAATAATATTCAGGCAAACTTGAAATATCAGAAACATATCTGCCATAAACTATTTTTGGATCAAACCTTTTTTTACTTAAAATACGATGTGCAAACTTTAGTTGTAAGTTAAGACTTAATGTAAATACAATATTTATTGTATATATATTTATGATGTTTTATTTTAACATTAGATTTGTTACTAACATCAACAGTCAGTATATCCGTATTATTTGAACATAATGTTCAGTAATGTAAACATTTGTAAATCTATTCAATGAAGGCGAAACATCATTGTATCACAAAGTTTTTTATGCAAAGTTTACAATGTTTCTTTAAAGACTGAATGCTAACGAATTTCTTAAAATAATCTTTTTGATCCAAACAAAGATTTGTTTCCGAGAAATAAATACATTCTCCAGAAATAAATACTTATTTACCTATAAAGATTAATTGATTGTAACTAAATATTTGATTGCTATACACAAAAACATTAATTTATCTCAAATAAATTTTTTTTTCCAGCAAGAATTAAATGAAATTTCTCTTACAAATAATGAAAAAAGTGAGTACATTTTACAAAAATATATATTTTGTCATTACAACCAAATTTGATTATAACGAATAAATATTGAAGAAAATGTCATGAAGTAACATTTGCTTCGCTGTACTTCGACATTTTTCTCTCAGTGTATCAACGAGGAGAAGCCATGATAGATATGTAGCTAACTGTAAAATATTAACGCGCTATCAAAGAGAGAGGAATTTTTGCAATGATATATTAAAATTGTCAAATATATAAAAGTATTTCAAGCTTTGAGGGAAATATTGGTTAAATTGCAAGTTTTGCTTATCTACTTTTCATACTTGCATTTAATTTAAAGTTTTTCTAATGGTGAGGACGTTCGCAGAGAATACGACAAATTCAAGTTCCGGCTGAGGTAATACTTTTTGCTATAAAAGTATTTACAGGTTTTAAGATTCTTATTATTATTATTATTATTATTAGGCGCGTTAGGAACTCGAAAGCTCATTGCCGCAAATACCAAATCCCGCCAATTCCCGTCCCTGAGCAAGATCCTTATTAGCATCCGATTATTAATATCTTAAGATGCCTACACTCAGAGAAAAGGTTGTTTCGAATTAAAGAAATTTTCTTTGCTATACGGTTAAAGAAAAAATTCCTTTGATTTTTGAAAAAATTTCTTTGATTTAAATATAATTTTTTTAAATCAAATAAAATTTGTTTGATTCACAAATCAAGGAAATGTTTTTCTTTTAATCGTATAGCAAAGAAAATTTCTTTAAATCGAAGCAACTCTTTTTCTCTGGGTGTATGATCACTATTATTAATATTATTTGACAATTCACACACACACACAATTGTGATATTACTACTCTAGTTTCGGTTTAGAGCTGTGTTTCAAGACCGGCAAATTTGTCAGCACAGTTAGCTTAAACTGGAAATTGTATAAATTTATTAAAAATATTATTAAGCACGAAGAATCGCCTTGATTGAATATTTCCACTCACGTGTGTTTAAAGTTCTTCTTTTCTGAATTTTCAGTGAAAGCTCTAAAATATATGACACCAGTGATTTTGACAGATGTCTGTCTTGTGCGTAATATCATACTCGAAAATAGTTCATTATTACGAACTTCTGTTATCGCGAGGAGGATCGTGTTTTAAATTATCATATATATAATATCTATCACGATATCATTCTGGAAACTTTAATTTTAGGAAGTGGAGGGGGAGGAGGGGAAGGGGGTAAGTTAGATACGCGAGTATACATTTTACCCGAGTAGGACGTCCGCGTTCGCTTATCTGTATTTTTTAAAGAGGGAAGTGCGATACTTGACGCCTCTTATCTCCGATATACGCGGAGGTGCACACGCCGGCCGAAGTCAAGAATATTTAATGGGGCGTAGAGAAGCGCCGGCAAGCGCGCAAATAAATTCGCGCGGTGAGTTTATCGTCTGTGAAAATGTACTTTCGATTCCTCTCAATTTCACGAATCCCTCCGGCGCGGCGCGGCGCGGCGGGTTTTCGTATCAAACGCAAAACGAATTTTCATTGTCACGCTCGGCGGGATAGAATGGCTCGCCGATCGTGATACATTTCTCGCGGGGCCAGGCGCACCGATCGCCGATTGTGTTACTACCGAGAGCTCGTTTCGATTCGCTATCGTTCGGCGTCTCACAGTTAGCGGTCCATTTCGCTATGGGATCGCATCGTCGTGAATCACGTTTGATCAGACGACGATTTGTCGTTTCGTTTGCTGACCACAGATCGCCGGAAGAATGGCCTCGGAAGTGCTACCCGCTGGAGTGTCCATCGATTCCTCCCATTGGAAGGACCCATTCCTATTTATCTCCCTCAGGTTTTTCAGTTGCCTCGACGAATCGTCGAAAACTTGCTTGCTGGTGAATTCAGAAGAGAGGGGTTAAAGGAAACTCGCTCGTATACATAGAATAGAAACTGTTTTCTCAGCGAACGGAAATCGTACGCCATGCGAATCTGTGAGAATCGCACAATGTACCCTTCCTTCTCTCCCCCTTCGCCTCTTGCTTTTATGAAAAGTTTTTCCGCACGCCAGCTTTTGGGCAACACGGCCGGACGGACTGTGGCAAAACATCTCTCCGTGCCGTCGACATCCGCGTCGACGTCGGCGTCGGCGTCGGCGTCGGCGTCGGCGTTGTGCGCGAGCGCGACGCGTGCAAGTTTTGTTTTGCCGGAACTACTTGCCTGGAAGAGTTTTTTGCCTCATTTTTGCCCCTCGCTGTTTCCTCTTTGTCGGTACTATCATTCTCTCCTATTTCTAAGGAAAGAGAAGCATCACGGCTAGTTTAAGAAAGTTGTTCAATTCCTAGCGCAAGTATGACACCAGTGAATTCACCGAAGCTACCGTGAAATAGCACGGAAATGCTTTTTGTCTGCGTTTTTTGTATCCCTTCCAAGTTCGCCCGGAACTGTCCTGTATCTTCGTGAGAAACCGTATTGCACATCGACTATTGGCTTGTTGAGATATAATTTACGTACGTGCTGGTTTACTTCCGCGATCAAAGAAGTATCTGTTTTCTTTAGCTCTTCAAGAAATTGCTGATGATACATCGCAGACCTTGTTCGAAGAACTTGTTCGCCGCATTGTCGCTCGCCAGAATTCGTGCAGCTTTAAATTACGTAGCGTGACATTCGCTGCGCTCGTATCCTCCTTCACGAGCTAAGATATCGTCGCACGAGGTGCCTGGCTTACCAAAGTTCCATTTTGCAGAACTTGGAGTAGCTCTGCTGCCGTCGATAGGAATGAGGCGGGGGCGACCAAGGGGCAAAAGCACAACTTGCGAGACAGTGCAGCCGGAAGTTCCACACTGAGTCTGGCGAGAACTTACTTTTGCCGGTTGTTTCTCCGTCTTTCCCGTTCTTCCCTCAATCCTTCCGTCCGTTTTTCTCTTTCGCTTTATTCGATTCTTTTTTTCGTGATATACGCACCGACGATATAATTCATCTTTGAAAGTTTATTCTACTCGTTAGGGTAACTCCGATATTTATGCTGTGCAAAGATTTATGCCGCAGAAATCTGAAAAAATAAAAGTGGAAGTAATTTATACGCAACTAATCGATCATTGTCGCTTGAATCAAAGATTTAATCTATACAGAAATCATAATCTCTAAAAGTGAATCAGTATATTATCACTGAACAATAGTAAATATTCGCTGATGATTACATCATTTAGAAGTATATTGAAGTATTGAAGTCAATAATAATACACTGATTTTTACTTTTAAAGAATATATATGTATTATTTTTTAATTTTTCAAACTATCGTATGGTTGTTATTTTCTTTAACTCTTTTCTCGGTATTAAAGTTAATATTGATTAACGAAAAACCATGATAAGTGGCATGATCGTGAGACAATTAAGATCAAACGGGAAATATTAAGAGAGCAACCGAGAACTTTGGTAAATTCGATATTGTGAGACTTTGCGGATCGATTATAACATCATGAACGTAATTATTGTGATCCTGTATTGATTTCATCAAATTTTTATTTTTGTGATATTTATTATGCTTTAATTCCATTTGTTTTTTATATTTATATCCGATTAATAAAGATTTCTGTAAAGTCTTGAAACGAGTATCGCTTAAAGTCTTAATGTATCTAATACATTAAAATTTAATTACTTTTGACATTCTGTATTATAAGCTCGTCCTGGCCGATTTTTAATATTAGAGTTTATATTGTATATTATTCTTATTTCTTAATAAAATTTTTTATAAACACATTCTATAAGTTACTATGTTATTTTATGTTTTTTTAAAGCATTATTAAATTTTTTATGAATCGTATATTCAATGAATAGTCGTACATTCATTCCTATGGCATTCCTACGGCAAAAATGCAAGGATTTAAAAAAATTCTTTTAGTACAAATAAAAAATAAATATTCTAAATTTCTAATTTTTTTTGTAATAGTACAAAGTTTTTATAATATATTTATCTTAAGGAACAAATCAAAGGACTCTTTCTATACAAACCAAATGATAATAAGTAACGGGCAAAGTAAGAGTCAACACTCTTTCTTTGAAATTAACAAAAGAATATATGTCAAAGGAACGTGTTGACTCTTAACATAATACGCGATACTTTGATAAATTTTCGATAGAAGCGGCATCTATACCGGAGTCACTCTGCAGATAATTGTTCATGTTGTCTCGTTTTTTTTTTTTAACGAATAACACCGAGTTATGCACGCGGTTAACGGCCCGCGGATTCGCGCGGTTACGAGCTTTATCGTTCTGCCAATTTGATCGCGTGCGATCGTCCAAATTACTTCGAAATGGTGCGCAGAACTACCGTCCGCGATTTACATGTAAATCGCAGGAACACGGTGAATAGCCTTCGTATCCTTTCCCATCGTTGTCGGTTTTTCTATTTGTTCCAACGAGTACGAAGTCCTCCCTCGAAGTGTTATAGCGTGCGAATAGAAAAAGGAATATGCTTTTCACCGTCGCAAAAAGATCTTTTCTTGCAATCGCGCGATTTAACGCTGAATACTTCGCGCGTTAGAGCATTCGTGCGGAGTTATCACCAAAGTGATTTGCGGCGCAAAGGATTCCGGCTCGCGGTCGGTCGATGCGGACGTATAATGGGGGCCGTGGAAATTTTCGCTGACGTTATAGAAATCTAGAACAAGTTTTAGAGAGAGCGACTCTAGAAATAAGTGTTTAACCTCGATCCTTGCCATATCCAACTATTCTAAATCCAGTATGTAAGTGGAGTAGATAGTTGATAGGAGATACCAGATAGCGAAGTGCAGCGTTGCATGCATCCATCTGCGATGGAAGGGGGAAGGGGGCTGTTCGGGGGTACGGGGGCGAAGAGAACCGAGACAGACTCGTTCGAAGTAGCCTGAATGGACACGAAATAGGTCGAGTCGATGTTGCCTACGTGAGCTGCCTCAAGAAGAAACATTCGTAATGCTCGCTTTTTAAAGTCAGATATCGGCCGCCGTGAGGTAACCGGACGCGGAAATAAAAAAGCGTGGCAGAAGTTAATTAGTAATAACATATCGGGGATGTTTAATGCATTCACCGCCAAAGACTTTCTTCGTTAACATTACAGTATTTATTCAAATTTCTTGGATTTACATAATTTCAAGCTGTAACAAAAGCAACTTGAATAAGTAATCGGTGCAAGATAAACGGCGCACTTTGTTGTGCAAAAAAGAAATAAGAAATGCGCACTTTTAAGTTGGAGTGTTTCGCCATGAAACTTTTGAGATTCCACGTAGATTTCCTTGTGAGCTATATATGTAGAATATCGTGAAATCGCATTTAAACTTATCGTCATTTTACAAATATCGCAAGAAAAAGAAAATGAAGCGGAAATAAAGGGGCTCGATAAGGAAAGTCCGTACTTCGTGGAGATCGTGATCCGAAATAACAGTCACTTCGATTCGCGTGGCTTAAGTTTCAAACTTCTGAAATGGTTCTACTGCAGATTGAACCTTATATTATCTTCAGGCTAAAGGATAGCGATTTCAAGTCTGAAACCTTCACTTTCTGAGGGCTGCCAAGTTGTAGCGATAAAGATGTTAGAAAATGTCGAGTTAGCTTCAAGAGACAGTAGAGATTTCGCGCACGTGTGCAAAAAGAAAGAGAATGATGTAACATTAGAAAACTAACATGAAAGTCGTACAATTTTAAGGGCGAAATCCTCTGTTATGGAACTGCTATGTTATTTTAGTATATTGTATTAGCGTTTGTAAATCAGTACTTCCTTGCGGCTGCTCTCTATCCTCGTCACTTTCAGAACGGAACCTCACGTCGTTTCTTAAACTAATACGGTAAGCACCGTCGCAGAACGATCGTTGATGCTACGGCGGAAACGATAGAGGCGGAGGCAATGGCTGCGGTCGCCGGCATTAGGGGTTTTAGGGAGGCTTTGCTGGTTTGAGGGTGCGGAGGTGCTGGCGGGCAGAGAAGGGAAACAGAATGGAGGGCCAGCTCGGGATTTTGGTTAGAGGTCGGACCGAGCTTGCACTGTTCACGGCGATTAATTCATTGCCGCTTACCGCATACTGCTTTTTGCTCCCCGAATCGCTTGCTTCCTGCTCACCTGCTTTTCTCAACTGCCTTTCTCTTCGTCTTTCCATGCGCGTCTTCTTTCTTCTTCCCGTTGTTCGGATCTGCTACTGTGGTTATTCGAAACAATCTCGGTGTTTTCTTTCTCAGGCACGTACCGTCCCACAAGAACGTGGTCCATGCGTTGGCTGTGAAGCTGCGTTAAGCTGAAAGTGGTGAAAATCGATGCGGTCCACTTGCCTGTCTGCCAGTCGCGATGCTCGTACACACGTGCGTGCACACACGTCGAATTTAATCGGTCGCTTTGCTCGCCGGAATTTGAAATGCAAAACAGAAACGCGAGTGGACGTCGATAGCGCAGGCAGGCTGTGCCGCGTGGGATTTTCTGCGGTCGCGACGTCCCTGTGCGCTTTGCTGTCGGCGGTGGTATCAATGTGGCGCGTTAACACTTTTTGATTTCGTCGAGGCTGTCGCAATTGACGAGAAGTTGATTGGTATACCGTGCAAAAAAAGTGCACGTGTATCGCGCTGTTCGTTGATAAATCTATTGTTATATGTCTGGCGTATTCACTCTTTTTAATATATTTTACTTATATGTCCAAATATATTATCATGACCGGTGCGTCATTTTTGCATATTGTTCCTTTTCCTTTTCAGTGTTATAAACATTTAAATATCTGAAATTGATGTTATTCACATTCTAGATTAAATTGTGTATAAAGAAAATTATCAAAAGTAATTTTATTATGTTTTCCATGGTAGGAGGAAGTAAGCGCAGAACTTGGACGGATTAGTATCGATCTCTCTCAATGGTGTTCGTATCTCGATAGAATTTTAAGGGCGTAAAAGCGGGGCAATGAGAAAACGCGCTTTCAACCGTATCCGTCAGTCGCATTATTGAACGTAACGAGGGGGGAGGAGGGAGGGAGGGAGGGAGGAAGGGAGAGAGAGAGAGAGAGAGAGAGAGAGAGAGAGAGAGAGAAAGAGTTGGGAATTACGGTTTCATCCATCGTGCCACGACCAAGTCAAAAGAGAGAGATTTCCGGTAATTTCCGCGCCCTAAAACGTTTCCGCCAATGGCGCCAGATATCGCGGAATAGCGAGTGTGGCACGACGTGAGTTTCCTAAGGCCGCTGATTTCTATGAACCGTGATTTATCGTCTTTCAGGAGCCCTTTCCATCGCCGCGCAGCAACGACGACATGATTCGGCATCGAACGAAGCGTGAATCATTTCAAAATTCTCGTATCCCGGCGAAAAAAGCGCCACGATTCTCCTCGTTTCGTCATTTTCAAGCGCATCGGTCCCCAATAAATTTATGTCGTTCTGATATTTATGATATCCATAAATAAATAATTCCGGGACGCGCTCCATCCGAAATGTGTCCGTTGGACGCATAAATAATCGACGACAGAGGATATCCGTTCTGTAGAACGGGACATCTATCGCAATCGTTGTATATATACGCGAAACGGGATGTGTGTGCTATCGAATCTTATTTTCAAATATAAATAAACAAAGGCTAGCTGCCAAATTGTCCGTACAAAAAGCGATGTCGAAGTACAAACTAATGAAGTTGCACAATAACCGTCGCATTGATGTTAATGGAATGTGTTTACGATCAGTCAGGTTCGCAAGATTGTTGGACATCTTTATAAAGACAATCTTGATAATTGACAATAAAAAGCCGCAGCAACAAATATTAATTTCATCCTTACAATGGCCGTACCGTCGTACTTTTTATCGCTTCCCCAACCCTTTGTAGCTGCCATCCCTTCGTCGTCGCGCACCCTGTTTCACTTCGGCTTCAGCCCTACATTGCGACCTTCACAATCTTCTCTCCTTTCACCTTTTTTTCCCATTCGTTTTATTATCATTATTTCGCCCCTACCTCGTTTATCTCGTCTACCTATCTGCCACTATCTTGCTATTCTTTCCTTCCTCTTTGACTAGTCTTTCGATTTCTGGGCAAATATCTCGGTTAGCCCGTTGGCAACTTTAGCTGAATGGTGCAATTTTTCACCCCTTTATAGAAATACCTTCGATAAAAACTATCATTGGACCATATTCGTCTCTCTGGCTTTGTGTACAGAGCCTTTTAGCCTAGCATATTGCTAAACCCACGCCGGGGATTTGACAGAGTAATGTAACCCTATGGACAATCAATGTAATGACAATGGATTAATTAATCACTGTGTCGGAGTACCACGACGTACATTGAGGAAAGTCGGTCGTTAGGCAGATCGATTTTGAAGTTTCTATTTAAACGTGTTTCGAAGTTTTTTGTGCTTGATGCTTTTGTTCTCTTTCGTATAATATTTTTATCTCAAAAATCCAAAAAACTTAATTTATTATTTAATTATATTTACAAATATATCGTCAAGTCGTATTTAAAAATATCGTCGTTTTACGAATATATATATAAGTTGTTATTTTATGTAAATCATTAAAAATTAAAAAAATATGAATTCTAATATAGTTTATTTTTTTTATTTGTATTTCAAAATATCAATTCACACATAAAGTATAATACTTTAGTTTTTTGTACTGTTGAATGATTTGTGTTGTCGAGAGGTATCAGATTACAATTAAGATGTGCAATATTTTAAACTCTAAATTATTGATCTTCGCGATACTATTGGTTTCTGCGAATCGCGGGATTTTATATGGGTACCTTCAAGGAAATTGGCTCGCGAAGCGTACTTAATATTGGTACAAAGAAAGGAGAGGTTCATAAGATAGGACTGCGGAATATCTCATAAGATAAACCAATATTATAAATTATTCGGATCCATTTCAAGAAGGCAAAGGCAGAACTCCGAGCGAGTGGCTTCCGTATAATGCGAAATGATATAATAACTGGCACGACGGCGACCTTCCATCAGCCGCTGCCATCTTGAATTTACGGAAAAATGATCTTACCACCTCGCTCCTCATTTCTCGTCACAAAATGAATTCCATCATTTTTGAAGACGTATTCACCTTCGTCGGACGAAGACTTAGTGACAGAGAAATGAGATTGAGAGAATGCATAAATTATGTTACCGGTCCTTTATTATTTCGGGACGTATTCCAAATGAATATAAACCGTCGCTTGAAAATTGACACGCTTGAGAAGACGCAGTCTCTTTAAGCTTTCGTTGAGAAAAGCGTATCAGAGCGCAGAAGACGTCCGTTGTTCGTAGCAAGAATCCTGCCTATTGTGCATCGAAACAGATCCGATAGCGGCTTTAACGAATCTTCAGACACCGAAGTAGCTTCTGTCTTTTGCACGAAAGCGGTTCTAAGACCTTTAGATACCACGGACGCTGTTGCGGTGAATGCACATTGAACGGCATTCAGTTAACTACGGGGCAGCTTCTCTCGCGGCTCCGTTAAGGGAGGGAGGATTTCTCAAGATAGATCCTGCGGAGAGGTCGGCCAATGCCGCCACAACACCACAAGGTTCAACTCGGATGGTCGCATGGGGATTTGGGGTTTAACGTTGGTCAGGTTGCACCAACAAGCCTCGAACCTTATCTCGAAATCGCCGCGATCTCTCGTGCTGGTTCGGGCCCTTCCCAGAGGATCGCCTAACAGCTGCTCCGGTTCGCCGCGATTAACGACGGCTTATAAAACCAATGTTCCTCCGTCTCAAATTAGAGGACGAAGTACGGCCGGCAGTCGTGAAACTTTCTGGTGGATCTGGAAATTGGATCTACACCAAGCTGCGAGATAGAGGTTAGAGGGAATGGAGGGAGTGACCCGATTATACGAAAGGCTTTATCTCGACTATAGTTTCATTAATCAGCGAAGGATTATCGCTGAAGGAAATTTCGCGTGACGACAAAGTGGTACGGTGAACGCACAACATTGCTTGGAATTTGATTAATAATAATCTTCGTGAATTATCGATTTACAGTTAGCGACAAATATTGTCCTTTCGTCCGAAACTTTTGTAGTCCTTGATGCGCGAGAATTTCGGGTACACCGGAAGGGTAACGAACGATTGATTAAACAGCACGGCTCTTGTTCTGCTGCGAGTAATTAAAGAACCCCCGCGGATCCTTCGAATTTCGAGCGTCGAATAAACTTCGTATCCCAATTGCCGGGAACGAAATCTATCTATCGACTGCAAAGACTGTGGTGGGTATATCTATCTGGTCCCACTCTTCTCTTCCTCTATCACTTTTGTTTGCCACACGTTCTCTTTCTCTTTCTGACATTTCTGCCTCTCTTATCCGTACGCGCGAGAAGTTGGATTAGATAAGTTTACCGTTTAGCTAGCTACGGATGGGCTTGGCTGATCCGTGCCGAGTCTTTCCGATTTCGGTTTTGTTTGATTTACCTCAGTTTAGTGCGAGAAACGAAGTCTCTCTGACTGTCTGTGAGAAGTGACGTCGCTCAAGTGGTTTCCGACTGTTATTGGCTCGGTAACCTTGCGCGACGTTACGGGTTTTCGCCTGCGAACTTTCGACTTGACGAATACCCCTCTTTCCTGTCCCGGCGATACGTCGTGTTCGATTTCCATCGATACGTAAAGGCCGTATTGCGCGGTCTGCGGAAACCTCGAGTTTCCCAATAGTCGGATTGACCGGGTGTGGCGTGTGAAACGAGGTCGCTTACTCTATCGCAGATATAAAGTGTGAATTGAGGTTCCATCGAACCCCGATTCACACTCTATATCTGCTTGAACTTTCCAGCTTTTTTTATCATTTCTACATTGGACGTGAATGTAAATATCCATGGGCTTTTTCTGATATTGTTTTAGTTCATCTATGTCATCGAAACAATAGCAACACTTTACCTTTGGATACGTAGAATAAATGTTATGAGGCATGGTTAATGAGAAATTATATTAGATAAATGTACACAAAGTAAACAAAGGTGAAATGAAAAAGGAAAAAAAAATGAAAGTATTTTTTCTCTTCTCAGAGAATGCAAGAATATTTTTTACTTATTTGCCATAAATGTGTGATAAAGAAGTAAGAGCAATCGATGTTTTAAATTTTTATATATATTAATAAACATGAATGTACATAATATTGCTGTTTCTTTCTTCTCCACATTTTTCATGTTTCATATTCTTTAAATTTAAATCTTTTGGAGTGAAAATTAAGCCAGTCTTGAAAAAAAAAAAAAAAACTTTTTACTCTCGAACAAGAGTGGCAGATTTTCGATCTTTTTTTGGAATAAGATTTCACTCTTTTGGAGTGACTCTCATTCCAAAGAGTGAAATCTTACTCCAAAAGAATGAAATCTCACATTTATAAAGAATGAAATCTCATTCTTGTTCAAAAGTGAAAATATTTTCACTCTTTTTTCAAGACTGGCTTAATTTTTGAAATAAGATTTTACTCTAAAAGATTTAGAAATAATATCAAATTTTCATTTACCTACACTTGTCTGTACACGAGATCTTATTAAGAAAAGACTACAGTGCAATTAATTTATTTCATCATCGAGTGACTAATCTTCTTGAATGTCGATTTTAAAGACGGCTATGTGTAATTTGCGAAAAAACTAAAGGAATCCAGTCGATCGTCGAGCAGCGAGATTACTCTATGCTAACTAATCCCCGTGTGGTGGATCCTGCGAAGATGTCGACTTAATTTCTCGGTCTCTCGAGTAATTTGTTCCGGATAGCGGCGGGCATTAAGTAGATGTAGACCCATCTAGGCTCCATGACGGGTTTCCCCTCATGTCTCTCTGTGCTTCGGCAGCTGAGAAGAGAGGGGAGTCTTAACGCATCTACGGAAGTGGGGAACGAACGATAGCCAGGAGTAATTTTACGGGAGCCGAGCAATCCACCTTACCATGACCTCTCTTCTATGGTATAGGGCCATCCTCTCTTATCTTCTTCTATCCACCTTCGTTTCTCTTGTCCTCTGCCTGCTTGTCGTCACCTCGAGCTCCTTTCCCTTCTTGTATAAGAGCTCTTAAGTGGTTATTTTCTCCGGAGATATGGAACGTGCGCGACGAGCGATGAAAATCCTCTGTAGGACACAGACTTTACACAGACCTGTTCTTACCGCGAACAGGTGAAGATAGGCTCGTATACGCCATCGCATACACTGAGTACCGAATGTTATGTGAGATAGGGATAATGTTTCGTGTTTTTGCTAGCCTGAAAATACTTTGCGCAGTCCTAGACGCGACGTCGTCTCAGCTGACGTTGTCGTGACACGATAAAATGTAAAGCTCGAGACATGTTCAAGGATTTGTTGGAAATGTTACATGATTGTATAAGATGTAATATTTACATCAAGAATGTTTTGCGTGATAACATTACATTATAGTTTTCATGAAGATATCTAAACTCATTCATTAAGTTTCTTAATCGTATATTGTTTTAATTACTATTCACGATGGAATTATCGTATTATTGTCTCGTGACGGAAAGGCAGGATCTTGAAAACAATCGAGGCATCGAATATTGTTAAACCTTGTTGACGAAGGTCGACCGATATTTAATTAGCATAATTATTCGCCTGTAGGCCGAGTGCTATCATGGCGAATCTCTCAAGATAAAGTGATAAAGTGTGAACGGAAGGAGCTAACGGAGGTCAGGAGAGACAACAACGAGAGTAGCTTCTTATCAGGCTTGCAGTCGTCGTTAATTAGAAGATTTACGGTGGAAAAGGATAGTCAGAAAAAGAAGAAATAGTAGAATGGAAAGGCACGAGGGCTGACCGTTTCGCTAAAATATACGCATTAAAGAAAGGCTCGTAAGCTAAGAGCTTTTGCAGCCTAACTACGTTATTAATCTAGTGTTATGCGAGCGTTAAAGTTAATAATAAAGAACACAGCTTGCGCGCAATCTGAATGTTACCGAGGTTGGTAATAACTGGGCATTTCGCCCGCAAAACTAATTCCATCGACATAATAGCGAGGCTGCACGCCAAATCATTAACGACGTCGGCTCCATCTCTGCTTATTGTACTTATATATGATTAGTGATATACCAGTTATGTTTCTTTTTATCGTTTCTAGACTTGCATTCATATATTTATGTAGAGCTAAATTAGTTATATTCTTCGGTTAATTCAAAATTGATTTTTTTCTATAAGAAAATACCGAGATATTTTTCAAATTGTAAACGTTTAAAAATGTTTCAAAAATTTTATAGGAAAAGGAAGAGCGCGATACACTTTGATGCATCTTATACGTGGAATAAAGGAGCTTTTACTTTTCTTCTTTATAATTTTGTTTGACTTTATATCTTGAGGAAATAATATTAAAAGTAGAAAACTCGATAATCTTATTCTTAGCTAGAATTACGATGGAGAAGAGGACTACAAGCTATTGCGATAAAAAGTTCTTGCAAAACCGTATTTATGCGAGTTTCGCGTCGACTTTACACTGATGGGAGTTTCAGTTTTTAACGTTATCCAGGTTACAGCGTCATGCCTGAGAGCATTAGGAACTTCAAGATCGTGACGTTTGGACGGATTTACTATCACCGTTGAATTTTAATATTTTAAAGCGACCGGATTAGTCATATCAAACGCGACGCGTAATGCGTATTCATGAATGATTAATTCGATTATTACCGTATCGATAAGTGCATCACCGACATCATCGGCCGAAGAGTAATTATGGGCCGCGCATTTCAAAACAGCCTGGTTTCTTGCATATTAACACGGCTTGCCGCA
>NW_017305705.1:2285712-2298666 GCF_001594115.1 Trachymyrmex septentrionalis
CGGGCATTTCAAAACAGCCTGGTTTCTTGCATATTAACACGGCTTGCCGCACGAAGGCAGGAACGTTAATAATCACTTAACGGGCTTTAAAGTTACATCGCGCCAGCCTGGCTAGGAGCTTAGTTTCGTTCGAGATTTATGGGCCGTGCGCAGTTTCGAGAACACCCCGACAGTGTTATAGGTATACATGCGCCGCCATTTCGGCAGAGCCGGTTTTCACCATAGCTTTAACGGGTACGCACCGGAACATTCATCGGGATTAGTACCACGGAACGGTACCGCATATATCTACGTGTACTTGCTCGATAGATCCTGCGAGCGTTTCTCGTTAATGTATTAATTTTCAAGTGTCGCCAAAGGAAGCTGAACGATAAAGCGTGCATGATGACGTTTATGGCTATTTTGAATATTGTTTTGAAAATCAACTAGATTCGTGATGTCGCCATGATCAATTGTTTAAATTTCTCGTTCGTAAACCTTTCAATTTACAATGTATAAACGAAAATATTCTTGAAATGGTTCAAACGTGTTTTTGCAACACTCCCGCAATTGTTTGCCTCTGGGATCTCTCACGGCGACGAACGGTTTCAAGGGACGCGTGTTTACTTTCTTGAAGGAGGGAAGCTAGCTGCGTGGTATGTCAAAACGGATGCAGATCGCCGAGTCTCTACATCGCTCTCTTTCGACACTATACAACGCGTCTTGAGAATTCAAGGAGTACCGCAAAAAGAGATCCCGTGGATGACATTTGCGTTGGAAGAAAGTCACGGTTTCGTCGGGATGGGCGTTTCGCATGGATGTGAGATGATGCATCGCGGACCGGTTAGGTAAACGTTGCATTTGCATCTAAAAGAGTCTACCAGTAGTTTATATGAAAATGTAAAATGAAACAGTATTTCACATTGGATCTCTTCCGAGTTACATTCTTTCTCTCTCTCTCTCTCTCTCTCTCTCTCTCTCTCTCTCTCTCTCTCCCTTTCCCTTTTCTACTTCGTTCTCTGTTCCATTTTCTTTTACTTCCGATCTCGTTTCTCTCTTCTAAGCTGCTTGGCGAACACTGTCTGCACGAACTGCACCACAAACGTAGCCAGTAGAATCAATTTTCTTCCTTCACCGGGAGAAATTGAAAGGTTACCACAAATATTTGCCCAGACCTATTAAAGACACGCAACGCGCCGTCGTGGAAAACGATTGGCCTTCCACGATCGATAATCGCCGGTCGATATCTTTACGCGGAATTTCATACGGCCGTCTTCCGAAACGTAGAATATATCATAATACGATTTTTTTTTGCAAACTCGATCGTACATTGATAACATGGGAGAAGTGTTGTTCTGTGCAGAATTTAGCTCAGAATTATCGAAGCGATGCTTTACAAGATAGAAATGCTTTGCGCAGTACATCTTTAGATACATCCAGGTCGAGAGATGGAGTCGTTACCGACGAGACACCATCTGTTCCCGGCAGAAATTTCATCCCCGCGTAAAAAGCGAGCACACAAGGATCGGGAAAGGATGGATATAGCTAGCAGCTACACGATGACCCGACAAAATGTTGTTGGCTCTCTGTATAGCGCCGCGGTAAATCCACCGGTTCGTTGGGTGCTACCTGATCCGAACCAAGTGGTGGATTTACTCTTGGGCTCTAAGAGGCGATAACTTGCGGTTATGTTATCGGAATTGCGCTTTAACGCGGAACCACCGGAGCACGAATCGCCGGTACCTCATAATGGAAAATGTAGCAGGACTCGTGCTACCGTCGATAAATCAACGTTATGATGATTTATCGAATCATTTGCACAATTAGATAATTACCTTTATTATAAATAAACGAAAGAAATTTAGTCTTTTATAGCCATTATCGTTACTCCGAATTCTCTTAGAAATGCAAAATATCTAAATTTCATGCATAAATCTGTATGCATTTCCTAAATACGCATACGAGAGATGGAATCGTGAGAGCGAAATATATTCGACCCCGCAACGCATACGAAATATAGACGACGTTGAAGTTAACCGGGGCAACGGATAGCGCGTTTCAGGCATAATTGCAAGATGGCATAGAAAAATAGGTGAATGGTACGCGAAGTAGTGGAGAGAGTTCTCTCTGCTGCCCCTTGTCGACCGTAGCAGGAATGACCCTCTATTACCCAAAAGCGCCCGAGGTAGCGCGGTGTGAGAGCGACTTTGATAACGCGCTTAACTAAGCGACTAAACGGATGTAAATCTATGCAGATTGCCTGCTGACAAAAATCTCGCGTACTCGAGAGTTGCACGGGCTCGCCATGGCTGCTCTCCGACTCCGACGGTAGTTTCCTGCAGGCGGAGTGTGCACTTAAAGGACACCCTTGGGACGAATTAGGTCGCTAATGGCGCGTCGTCGGGTCGCGATAGGTACCAACTTCGGAGACGCTTCTCGTTGTTTAACGGCGCGTCTATTCCACGCGAATCCGCAATGCCGTGTCTGATTCTCGCGTCCGACTTCCACTTTCCAGTGTCGCGCGCACGCGAAATTATCGCCGCCACGAGACACGACAATACGTACGGAGTGGCGTTATTCCGGCATGTGTATGTGTCCGTGAGCCCTTCCTCGAGTTCGAAGCTCGGCGTATACGACCGCGTATTTCCGGCCGATTGTCAGCGTCGCACCTTTCCCCACGTTGCCGCGTGGTTAAACACGATCGGAGGAAGGTTTTCCTTTGTCCCGGTAAAATAAAAGGCACCGCGAATCGACGCTTTTTCCCACGGGATCCCGATCCTAGGTGATCGTTTCATTGGCAATCCACAAGGGAGAAAGGGTGCCGCGGCGCACCAAGCCACGAAATAAAACGGCCGCTGGCAACCGTAGATACCGACTCCCAACCTAACTCGATGGCTCGTTTGGATTGGCGCGGTTTCATATGGGAGTAAGAGAAATAGAAAGAGAAGGGGGGGGGGGGAGAAAGTGAGAAAGAGCTGGACAGGATAACAAAACCCGTGCAATGTAAATGTATGTAGATTGGTCGCTCTTTTTGTGGAACTGTGTGTGCAATCTAGCACCGTGGCACCCTTCATCCTCGTCCATCCTCTCTCTGTTCAGCTCCATTCATCCTTTTTGCTCTTTTCTATGTGTTTCTACGCTTTCACTCTTTCTCTCTCTCTTTCTATATATCCCTTTTACCCTCACTCGCTCTTTCGCGTTGTCTCCGAATAATCACCTTCTCTGGTAATTACACCCTCCCCCCCCATCTATCGCTAATCCTCGAGTTCTCTGATTTATGCCGCTCTGTGTTCGCTGACGTCTAACGACCTCCAATGTTACGTATCGGCATTTGCCTCGGCGCTTTCCCAATGCCGGAATCACCGGTGGCTACCAACGCTCCCGTCATCGTTCCTATCGGAATGCGATCATTCATCCGCGCGGTAACGCTAAACGTTACCACGCCGTTGAACGTATCCCGCTTTATTCCACCCCCAAACGTATCCTGCATTTGGACACGACGGCGTGCAACGATGATATACCGTGAACGGATGTAGAAGCTATGCGACATTAGTCAGCTTTTGCGGATTAAATTGCCCGTAGATATGTTTTGATCGTTCGTTTTATGTGAAAAATATACTTAAAAGCTTTATTTTGTATGTGCATATACATTATTATTTACTTTAAAATAGAAATCCATTAATCTGAACTTCATCAATCTTTCTTCATAATTTTTTCATCGATTTCCGTTCTTTCTATATACATTTTTAACGCTATAATTTAAGCGCGATGAAAATTTTATCAAATCTAATCAGCTTACGAAAACCTCATCTTTCCGTATATCCGTTGCTGACGGTCTCTCGAACGAGCTATCGATTTTTCGAAGCGCTCGAGACTAACGAGTGCTGCACGTGACGTGAAAATAAGTCGTCGCCGTTCTTTCTTGGTAGGCAGTGAGATCGCCGAGCGAGTCTTCTTCATAAACGACGCAACCTAAGTTGTCGAGAGATAGGATGACGTTGGTTCATTAATAAAATCTTGGTCTAGGCGAAGTCTAGCAAGAGAGAAAGAGAGATCGAAACTCAAGGATTTGAGCTGGTAATCGGCAAATAAACGACATGGACACGCGGACTATCCGGTAATAACGCGCGCAAGTGGGTTAATCCACTGATATCGGTGGAAGCTATATTAATGGCCGGGCACTCCCGCTGACTGCAAGAAACGATCATAATGAAGTAAGTGGTCTGCCATGGAAACGTTTATTACGGATTGCGGTTAAACTTTTAGTCTCTTGATTCTAATCTCCTGCGAAGAAGAAAATCTAAAGAGAATAATTGCGTATAGATAATACAGTAAAATCGTATTTAAATTTGAATCTAAGTTTTTATCTCGTTCTTTCGTTATGTTGAATAATAACGTCATTGCAATCATAGATATTGGCGGATACGGATTGTATTCTTTGTTACATTTATTTTATTATATCTATTTGTTTTTAATCGAAAGTTTTGAATAGAATCGAAAACTTTGATTTTATCTTATATTATGGAAATTATATATTACTACGTAATCACACAAAGAATATTTCTTTCTGTACAGATAATATTTCTTTTTTACTACTTTTAAAATTTTATTTTATTTTCAAACTGTCACTAATGCGGAATTAAATATTGAAAAATTGTTCCACTTTTTTTACTGAGCGTTCAGAATCATCTCCGAACTCTATCGTCACGGTGTCGCGAGTATTCGTTGGGGAGAGACAAGAAGCCATCGTCGAAACGCGTACGTGTTTGCGTAATGGCGTTACCGTGCCTAGTCCTCGACGTGCCGGGTATACGGGAACCCCTACACATCGCAGTTACGCTCTGAGTCCTATGGAATCCCGGAGTGTGTCTAAGAAGCAATTCGGTCCTAGGGAACTCCATCAATCAGCCCGCGGTGCAGACGGTTTAAAAGCAGTCACTTTCCCGGCCGACGTTACCGGCTCGTACTTCACTCGGTCTGTGCCGACGCCCTCCTCGTGCTCCCTGTTCCTTTTCGATCCGCCTTCCTCATCTACCTACGTATCCACGCCGTTTTTCTCTCTCTTTCTCTTTTGCCCTTTTTCTTTCTCCTTCCTTCTCTCATCATCATCTTCTTCGAATTACTTTTGCAACAAAATAAAAGAACAAGAACATGAAAGTTACGGAAGAAGACGCATCTTGTTTACTTGTTTACGTCATGTATGTGTCTGTAGTTGTAAAATTTAAGCTAGATGTATTTTGAAATTAAATTTTTAACCGACGCAATTTTTTATTTTATCTATTTTTTTTATTAGTTATTAGTTTTGATACATTAATATAATATTAAGATAAAAACAGAGAGAGAAGCACGACTTAAAGTATATTTATATTTTAATTCCCTTTATTTTGTTATTAAACAAATTCTTTTAAAGAACAAGGAAAGAATATTTATTCTTGCAAAATGAAATTTAAGTTTATGCATAAGTTATTTTTTATAAAGATTTATCTTCACGAAATTTATTTTTTAGTTAGAAAATATTTTTTATTTTGAATAAACCGATTTTGTGTGCGCTTTTAGAGCTCCTTCAACTTCAGGCGTTTATTCCGATGTATAAAGCACAAGTAATTGAAATGCATTTTATTGCGACATGCTGGTAAATTATTTTCATCTCATCCTCGCGCGTCTAAGTGAGAAAACGAGAGACGAAAGTGTGGTGGAGACGAGTAGGAGACGAGCCAATATTGGTTGCCTGTTGGTGACGTGCGCGACTGCATCTACAAGACTTAATGGAGGAAAGGTTGTTCGAAATGCGCGCACGTATATATTCCCGCGTACGGGTATATTCCACCATACGTACGGTGAAAATATTCCGATAACTCAGCAAATCGATCGAAAATTTAATCTGTTTTAGCGAAATTTCGCAAAATTTTATTTTCCGATTTATTGGAGATAAATTTGTTTCGAGCTAAATGTAAATGTCGTAAATGAAAATCCGTAGGATTAGGGAATTAGTATAAAAAATTCCCAATGACCTATATCATTGGATTTAAATGGGAAACACTAGCAGAACGGATAATAACTGGGAAATGATTCCCAAAATTTTTTTTCGAAACCTGTCACGACGAAAATACAAACTTGTTACATCGATCTACCATTTGGAATCGCCGTGCGGTGACTATGTCTCTGTATATGTGTAACGCCTGCATATTCTAGATAAATACGAGTTTGCAGGACTGCGTCGCTCTATTCGTGAGACCGCAACAAAAGCAATTACATATTGCTGGGCGGTATGAATGGACAATGGGTACGCATAATGAACATATTGCGTCGACATCAACGGTGGTTAGTTGCATCGGACGACACAGTAGAGTTTCGCTGAGCCGCGCCGCAAAATGAGTGCGTGCCACATTTCTGCGGATTCATGGACAATTTGACCGGAAACCGCATTTGGTCGTACGGGTGTAGAATTTCGTAATTATGCTATTCACGCGTTTTGGACACGCACTGTCTTTTCATTTCGCTGTTGTCTACATATTTGTATCTCTCACTTCTGATTGTACCTTGGAAACTTCTTTTACAATAATAATACGTATCAGCTGCGTGCCAGTCTTATTGTAATGAAGCGCTATGCATACACAAGTATATAAACTATTAATTTTAGCACATCACGTACATGCACGCAGCTAGATTTTTTTCTTATTATTTTTGCGCCATCAGCGTCGTAATATCGCGTCGGCGGATCAGGCGTGTAAGCCATAAAAATCTCGATTCACGAACGAGAGCGAGTGTACAAAAATGAGACTGCTCTCTCGTCTGAAGATGGGATAACGAAGATGGGATCGAAAGTCTTTCGGAGACGATGCGGAATCTCAAGCTGGGTGGAAATTCGATGGACGCGAGCGGTATAGGTAGAGAAGTCGAGGAGCGGATAGAACAAGGAACGACGAGGGGAGAGGAATACAAATGCTGTGAGTTGTCAATTCTACGGATCTCTTTGGTGGATCGAGCTTTCGAGTTTTGGCCGTAGCGAAAGGCAAGAGGGCATTGCAGCGACCGATAGTGGTGATAACGGGAGTCGGTGAAGTCACGAGGGGAGAAAAGGGCACGGCATAGATCGCAGATAGCCGTAAAGGAAGGAGGAACTCCTTGCAAGAAAACCACGATAAATCTATCGGCGGGACACTCCTACGACTCCCGAGGATAGAGAGAGGCTCTTCGGCTATCTTGCATCTATTGTAAGGCTCGGAACGGCCTCCTAGCCACTGCCATTGTGAGTGCGATCCTTAATTCCATCCGATTTCTACCGGCGCGGCGCCGCCGAATGTAAAGAAGAAGAATCGAGTTAGAGAAAGAGACTGCGGCGCGCGAAATTCTTTAAAGTCAATTTCACTTTTGAGACAACATCTCTAATCAACGTCTAATCAACAGGAAGAGGAGTGCTTTGACGATTGAGCAAATTAGTTTTAGCGTATAATCTATAATAGCTACAAATCTCAAAATCTCTGTGCTTCCTCGTTTGTTCGAAATATAAAAGGAAATAAAGGCCTTTAAGACATTAAACTTGAGAGATGCGCGGCAGTTGAATTACCACTTCATTTTTGTAATGTAAAAGTCATTCATTTATTACTTGTTCAGACTTGTTATCGTAGCAGAATAACTGGAACAGTGTAATTTTTAATGAGTAATAATTATCGTTTGCCACGATCGCAGCTGATTAAATTTAATCGACCATGCAGTTTTATTAATAAGAAGTCGTGGGACGGAAGCGGAAACAATGGCGACGATTTACCCCCTTGATACTCCCAGTTTCATCTCAAGTTTTATCTTCAAAATCTTTATCGCGCGTAGAGAGAGAGAGAGAGAGAGAGAGAGAGAGAGAGAGAGAGAGAGAGAGAGAGAGAGAGAGAAAAGGGCCGATGAATATGCATTTTGCCGTAACTTTGCGCATAAAACGGTTTATCTTATACAGGTCTTCATGGGGGACGCTCGTCGATTCGCGATTTTCAAGTGGAGAAGGTCTAGCAGTTTGTAGAACGTGCACCTTGGAGCAGGCTAGTTCACGGCGTTCAGCTCGTATGATATACGACAGAAGTTATCCGAAGTCTGGATATTGGAATTTTAATATACGTTACAATCGACCGATCCTTCCTCAAACTCTCTCCCAACCACCAACGTTGCCGCCGCCGCGCCATCCCCATCGCTGTCCCTCGACATTAGTTTGCGATCTTCCACCCCCTCTTGATCCTTCTCGTGTGCACGTTCTCTTTCCATGTCCGCGTTGAAAGTAGGACGCCATTAATCCAAGGATTCTTTCGCTCGAGCGCAACTTCTGCCGGGAGAGTGGATAAATCCTTTACTTAAGCGCACGGTCGCTGACTATTCCGCAACATTCGGCAGCACAGAAGCGCAAAAATTTATAGAGAATTTCGCGAAACATGTGAGAAAGAGAGAAAATGCTGGCATTAAAATGTCGCCGAACTTTGCAACCGCTCGCTGTAAATAATGCCGTATATCTCGAACACACGCATATTGCTGAACAATTTTTTTTTAGATTATTCTTCGTTAGTCTTCATGATAAAATCTTTGAATTAATCGGAATATTTTTCTCTCTCTCTCTCTCTCTGTTTCTCTCTTTCTCTAACTCTCTAAGTATGTTCTAACTATATCTAAAGAGGATAAAATAAATTTCAAAAGGTAATATAATTATATATAATTTGTTTTAATGTTTCATTAATCTCTGTAATTTTTTTTATTTACTGATTATAATTAACATTCTGCAATTTTTTAAAGCACTTGCTAAATTTAAATAGAATCGAGTAAAAATTTAAACAACAGTTCTTCATTTAAAGAATAAGTCTGATAAATCTTGACAGTTTATATAAAGATGTGTTAAATGTATAACTTTTATATGTTGGAAGAAATATCTGAGCACAGAAGATCCAGTAGTTCGCTCAGTGTTATGGAGGTTTTCTATTTATCGAAAGGCGAACGGTTTATTTCGGCTATAAATCAATTGTCCATGCATGCGATGCATCAGAATGGGTGGGTATGCATTCGGTATGCATAAAACGGCATTGGCCACCTCTCGCGCGTCCCAAACCCCATTTCCACTCCCGCAACAGCCTTCCCCTCCCACACCAATCCTTTCCGCTGTTCCGGCGCGTCGACCTTGTTATATCGACGAACGTGTATAGTGGTTATTGCTGGATAGGTACAGTGCAACGTATCTTCGATTGCAAGAGCGTGCAAACTACAGTCGAAATTATTATAAAATTTCGTTAATATAATTTGTACTAAAAGTTATGCGATTTTTTTGCACGTGATAAACTTTTAACTGCGGCGAAATATTTTTTTATAATTAATTTTGTTTTAAAATTGATGATTAAACATTTTTGTTTTATTAGAACGCGTTAAGTTAAAATTAAAAAAAACTGCATTACTACATATTCTGTACCCGATCGCATTTTCTATTTCAACATTTTGATATTCATAATAGTACTATCATTCCGGATAGATAGCTGCCTGTCTCGCCATTATATCGCCTTTCGATTTAACGCGTCATACAACTGACTTTTGATACGAATACGTGGATTGCGATATGAAACGAATACCGGGCTGACGTTTTCTCAATGACCATTTATCATATGTGAAAGCACGTCGAAGAGATGTAGGAAGATGCCCCGTCAACCCTTGACGTCGTCGAAGGGGCAATCTTTTTCTTCCATCGCAGGCGGCGTCTGCGGGGAGAAAATCAGGGCCAGGAGTGCGTTCCTTTCAATATAACGATCGATATTTTTGTGAGATGTGTGCTTCAAGGCACCAGTGAATTATGGGCACAATAACGCCGTACCATTGGCGGGACGCGAGAGAGGGAATAAGTGTTGTGTACCGTACGCTCTGGAACGGCATATATCAAGTCGAGGATCGGGCCAGTTTAGCGGCTCCGCCGCGGCTGTACATCACTTTGGGTACAATAAGCAAACGTGGGTTTGATATGCCTTCGTCGGCATATCTGGAATTGCGATTAGCCGACGATGCTGCGAATGCTGGTGTCCGGTTGAATTTGCGGTATCAAGAGCGAGCCGAAAACAATGGTGCATCTGGGTTGCAGTTTGTAATTGCACACGGTATCTTTGCTAGCTCATTCGCGAGATGAAACTGCCGAGACGCATGGCCGTGCAATCGATCGGCTCGATTAATTTCCGTTTCCATGATAACGACCGTATCGGCTTCGCCACGAAGACTCCTAAATTAATCGGTGTTTCTTCCCGGCTCTTCGATTTATGTCTCTTAGCCGTCCTAGGAGAACGTGAGTCTCCAACGAGCTAAGAAAGCGAATCCGAAGGTTTCCGTGGCGAGATGGAGGGGATTGTAATAGCGGTATAATGAGTTTTCTTCCGCGGCATTGTTTTGCCGCGAGTAATTCTGTGCTGCCAAGCCCCCGGTGTGGGATTCGCGTTTGCGTATCGTACGTGGGGAGGGCGCGGCAAGACGGAGGACCAAAAACGTGGAATTGCTGCTGGACTCGACTGGTAGGTCGCATATAGGTATAGCGCTGTGCAACAGCGTACATCGCCACGAGTTATACCTAATGAGTAATGCAGGTAATCACCATTATTTTTAAATCTCATTAACGCCTCCCAGTGTACATTATTCTCCATAGCTGAACAAACACACATGGGGCCAGTTTGTCCCGCCGTTTCCCCTCTCAACAGCGTCCCTTTTCCACCGACCTAACCATTTTCACCTCCGCGCCTCTTCCCCGGGAACGAAATTTCATTATTTAATACAATTGCAACGATATTAAACGCATAAATCGTGATAATGAGCAACCGGTGTTTCGCCAATAAAGGCCACGGCGCGCTGATTGGTAATTCTCGTGTTACCGCAACGAAATCGAATATCGAAACTCGAGATGATCATTCATTCTTCCGATTTTCGCGATTGTAGCTTAAATAACTCAAGAATACAGTTTGAGCTTTTCAGACAGTCGTATAAAGATAAACGAAGTTTATTCACTGAATAAAAGAGAATTCTCGTCTTGCGATCTTTTTACATCGATCTAACATTATCACAATAGATGTAGCATATATTTTATCATAACAATTCTGTTGAAATATTTTTTATTTTATCAAGAAGCCTGTCAAACATCTTCTATAAATATCTACAAAATAATCTCGCAATTATATAACTATATTGTTTATAGCTTGATTTAAAATTAATCCAAATAGGATCTTACACAAAATACAGATTTATCCGCAAATATGATACATCAGAAATCCATACAACTTATTACAATATAATCGTTAACAATGTTTTAATAAAATGATTGTTCGCCCATGCACTATGTATGCTAACTCCGACCGTATCCATCGTTACGGGCTTCCGGTTTCGAGCCCATGCGGATTTACTAGGTGACCAAGCAGCCGAGCATCCAAGTAACAAGGATCAGCGTAAATGTGCGAGATCGCGTCAGAGCTTTATCCGGTTAATTAACTACCGGGAATTGCTGGTTTCTACGATACGCATGAATTTACAGCCAATTTCCAGCAATATTCTCAATTAGGACGGGGACGCTCGAACGTAAATTGTTACGGGACCTACACTGATTCGATCAGCGATTGATGGCTGAAAATAGCCGTCTCGCTTATACAACCAGTTCGCACCTAATTTGCATGCATTTTTTGTTAACGATCATATTGCGCGACGTACAATAATATTAGAATCTTTGATATTCTAATAATAAATTAAATTCCTAAATTAAATATCTTAATAATATTCTAACAATATTAGGATTTTACCTGACATCCTAATATTATTTTACAAGATTATAAATTGAAGTTATTGGATATGAGAATAAATTTCCGCTTTTTCTTAATAAAAAGGATGTATTTATTTAAACAAAACAATACAAAGTGAGTTCATTCAAAATATGCTCCATCCGAAGCGACAACTTTCTCCCACCTTTTAGGTAATAAATGGATTCTTCGAAGGAAGAAATCTGGTTCTTTTGAAGCGATCCATCAAGCCATTTTTTGATACCTTTATAAGAATTGAATCGCTCTCCAGAAAGGGCCGACTGCATGGACCGGAACAAATGGAAATCTAAAGGAGCAATGTCCGGTGAATACGGCGGGTGGGGCAGAATTTCCCACTTCACTCCTTCCAAATATTTCTTGACCGTGTGGCCTCTTTTGCAACGTGTGGCCTAGCATTATTATGTAGCAGAATTAGCTTATCGTGCCTATTGTCCCATTCCGGTCATTTTTGTTTCAAAGCTTGGTTCAAACAAATCGCTTCGAACGAATGCAAACTGGACTCAAAAGCTTGAACACACACCTTTCAAACACATGTTTTATCAAATACACAAGCAGTGCTATTAACTCATCTGTTTAATGCGCGGAAACTTATTTCCATACCCAATAATTTTTTTCTAAAAAAAATAAAAGATTACATATAATGTTTTAGAAAATGTAATCAAACATAATAAAATAATCCTAATTACTTACGAAAGTATTTCTATTTTTATAATTGTTAAGGTTTGACGCGCTTAGATCAATAAAGCAGATCGAAGAACACTATAATAGTTTTTCGCGTAATGACGTATCAATTAAGATGTGTCAAGAGATTATTTCGAGTCGAGATTCATTATTCGTTTGATATTAATAGAAAAGAGCTCATTGTTTTGTTCGTGAAAGAATAGTTCTCATGTATTCACATCTTATCAATTGCAGTACTGTTCTGTATTCAGCATATCTTTACAACGCATATATTAAAATTTGTTATTTAAGAAAACGCAGTATATCCTAAATATTCTCCATCAAGCAAAACCCCCTGGCGTTAGACTAATACTAATAAATCTCTTAGAGAATCTTTTGGCCAATCTTTTCTTATATGAAGCTTTTTCGTCCTTTGTATAAACTTCTTTAGAGAAAAATCAAACGTCTCATTCGATTCTCTAAAGAATTTAATAAGTATTATTCGTTCATCGATCTT
>NW_017305705.1:2298766-2299793 GCF_001594115.1 Trachymyrmex septentrionalis
AAGAAAAATCAATTCGATTCTCTAAAGAATTTAATAAGTATTATTCGTTCATCGATCTTAGATTTTTTGAAAGAAATTTTATTAGCGGCGTAGAAAATTGCAACACGGATAGTGATGATCGATAGCAAAGATCTTACTCAAGAGCTGTTCGGGGTTACTAGTTGTTGCGGAAAACTTTTGGTCGCTGTTGACCGTCAGGATAATATACGGAAGTGCGACAAATACTAAAAATTGCAGCTTGCTAAAAAGCTCTAAGTGAAAAGTTCTCAAGCACTGCAGCCGTTGTTGTCGTTGACGTCAACATCACCGTCGCGAAGTGACCGAACGATCCCTCCCTCCACGTTATGAAGAAAACTGTCGCTTCTTCGTTGTACTGAGAGTGAAGTTATCCTATCTGAATGGGGAACACTAAACGATATAGGGAAATATAAACAACTCCACTTTGAAGACCGACCGCGTCATATGACATAATTTAATACATAGCGAAGTTTTGTACTTATGCTTTCTCTCTCTCTCTTTCTCTTTTTCTCTCCCCCCCCCCCTCTCATGGCGAAGACTTGTATTTATGCTAGTATCCATCTGAGAAACTTGGACGAATTCAAGTTACACTCACCTCGTTTCCTAGTAACAACTAAAAGTTATTCCTAAAGTTATTCCCAACATATTTCTGTGCTCTATTATTTGTCACATCGTCTTTTTATTTTTTGGTGAATTATAAAATTAACATCGATAATCATTATTATTCTCTTTAGACATTATGCGTAGCTTAAATTCAATGACTTCATTTACAGTGTTCTAATTAAAATTTGGAAATTCAAATTTAATAAAAAGTTCATTTATGTTTATTTTTAACAGAATATATTAAATGTCCTGTCCGAAAATATATATTAATATTATTTTCTATTTTTAAAAAGCATTTATATTATTATTAAATAATGAAAAAATAAATTAGTAAAAATTGATACCAATATACATCCTTTATAAAAATGTACTAAAAATTTCGAAATTGTCAAGCACAAAAAATTAT
>NW_017305705.1:2299893-2311441 GCF_001594115.1 Trachymyrmex septentrionalis
AATAATTATTATTAGCGTTATGTAATAATTAAATTATGAGCATCAAAAAATTTTCTCTGGCCGATCATGCCATTGATAACACAATGTAGCAATAGATAGTAATTTAGCATACTAATAAACGGTAAAGCCGCTGGGCACGCAATAACAATTACAATGGTGCGATGCACAGCAGTTTTGGTTCAGAACTCCGAATCGTAAGCTCGTTGAAAACTGCGGAGCGACGCGGCGTGGCGCGGCTCGTGATCGGTAATGCATATTATACCGCGTACATTTACATACATATGTAAATATGTACACGCATGTACAACGCGTACGTATGACTTTGTAGGTGTCTATTATGCAAATACATATGCATGAACGACGCATGCGAAATGTACTGTCTCGCGTGCTCGTGAGAAAACGTATGGACTCGCTATTTGTGATATTTGCTGTATATATAGTGTTCGCTACTCGCGATAGTTATACTCCTTGGAAATTTATTCAGAGTTTGCGAGATAATCTCAGTCTCTCTTTCACAGTATCTTCATTCGCAAGAAACTATATCCCATTACCAAACTATATTCCAAATGCGATTGCTTCATCAAATTTATGCCGTCCGTGTCTTGGCCCATTATTAACTTTGTTCGAAAAATCGTGCGCATCCTACGCTCGGAGAACGTCGTTGATGGTTAACGATCCTCTCGGTCGATCGTGGTGGTGCTTAAAAAAAAAAAAAAGCTTTAAATTAATGGCTCTACGTGCTTAAACGCCAGTAAAGAAAAATGACGGCGCATCCTCTTTTCCTCTTTCGCCTTTTCGCCGTCGCTTCTTTTTGTCTCATCCGCATTTGCTCGTTATGCTCGTCGGTCCGTGGTGTCGGGTCCACGAACAGGTCCTCCAAAAAAATGTGAAAAAAGAATAATAATAATAAGAATTAGGTCTTCCCCTTCGCTTTATATTATACTATCCTCGTTGTTATTTTATCGAGTTGTCTCAGCAAGAGGACAGATAACAAGGTTAAAAGCATTCAAAGTGCATTCAAAACACGAATATCGAACGTGCAATTACAAAATAGAGTGTACATGGCAAAATGGAAGTCGGATATGATCCGAGCGACAAACGAAGGCGAGAATAGTTTTCTTTGCGTATTAGAGAACAGAAAGAAGTTTAGTCACTTCTCTGGAAGCGGAAAATCGTCCGAGAGAACTCTACTTACGTATGCCAAGTTTAAATTGTAGCAGTTTCTTTTATCGTCCTCGTAACCGTTAAAGGAGTGGCGGTTTCGCGCGAGGGTGACGCTTTTTCACTTTTCTTCTCTCCGTCCTCTTGTTCCTTGCGTTCCACAAGGAACGTTTCCTCCTCGGATAGTGATCTATTAAAAGAAGATGGCCCGAGACAGAATCTGTATTTTCGTGAATTATTTCACTGCGTATAGGTGTTTTTTTAAGAGAGAAGGAAAGTTTTTTTTAGAAAGAATGAATCAATACCATCGCAGGGAAAAGCAGAAAAGAAGTGCAGAAATCGTATGGTGATGAAATTCGATAGAATGTAGTGCTGTAGACCTTGAATGGTAACTGCTAAGTGAACTTTGCGTATTGAAAGTGCTCCTCTTAAAAAAAAAAAAAAAGGAAGGACATTACCATTATTATGATCGATCGTTCGCCAAATGCATCGTCGAGCGACATTTGATCTATTTTTTCGCGCTTTCGAGGTCTGCGAGTTTCCATCTAGTTTAGTAGAAACGAAGAATAACAACTCTAAAAAGAGCTTTACGATAGCGCTGACCTGTGCGCGAACAAATGTCCGGTATATTAGTACGACGAAATGAGTTGTGTTTCACCTCGCACAAGATCGAGTGCCGTAAAACAAATGGCTAGCTACGGATTGCAGACGCACTTCCGTCCCCCGTCTGCCTGTAACGACGAGTACTTTCCCATCTGCACGTTGAAAGTCTCGAAGTGATATTACCCGACGCGAAATAAAGTGTCGGGTGTGCTATGAGCGGTCAAGTATCGGAACGAGGTAGCAAGATGACGGAGAATTTTAGCACTTTCGCGCCAAGAAACACGTCTTTTTTCATTACAAACTTTTACACATCGCATATATTCTCCTCTCTCTCGCCCTCTCTCCCTCTCTCTATCTATCTCTGTTTACAAAGACACGTTTTGCTTTAAGATTTTTAATCCTTTTTTTTAAAAGCAAAATCTGTAATTTGTAATTAACTTTCGATCAACGGAGCAACATTTGGATCCAAAGCAAAAAATTTTTAACAGTCGTACAATCTGTCTAATTAATACTATATGTGTCTAAACCATAGATAAAAGAAATTTTGAATTTTTCTCTATCAATCACCGTAAGGCGGAGGTTCACTTGCGTTCTGTATTTTAAATAAAATTCAGAACTTACATGTAGGTTGCATATATAGCTGTAGTTGATTTAAATAATAAAAAACGAAGAATAATTTTTCTGATGGACATTTGCATATTATAGGAAACGTCTATGTGTATTTTTCTATGGAAACATCATGACTTGACGTACAATGAAAGGAAAAGAACGAGAGAGAGAGAGAGAGAGAGAGAGAGAGAGAGAGAGAGAGAGAGAGAGAAAGAAAGAGTGAGAAATCGTGTCGCATGTGGGTCGATCGCATGACCACGGGCAATTGCTCTTCCACAATTTGAAGCTTATCGACCTGACACGGGCCAAGCTTCGATGTATAACGACTGCCCCGTTCTCCGTCGGCTAACAAAGGGAATTTTATCTCGTAGCGATTTAATTGCTCGCCATGAAGGCTCTTTTTCCCTGTTCTAGTTAATTTGAAGTTTGCACGAGGGTGGAGGCAGGAACGCGGCGAGGAGGCAGAGACGGTGGAAAGGACCTTAAATGCAAGACGAATTTGGGTAGATTTAAATTTAACACGGTTAACGACCTTACGGCGCACTTTGCTGCTCTCGAGGCTGCTTTACGTTTCGTTATTTCTCTGTCTCTCTCCCTCCCCCTCCCTCCCTCTCCCTCCCTTTCTCTTTTTCTTTCTTTGTCCGTTTCTCTTATTCACATACAAGTGCACATTTGCGCGCATCGCATTTTCCGGGGGCTCACGCCCCATAGAATTTATACGGTCTTCCGCATCAGCACTTTGGGACATTTTGCAGATTAGGACATTTTGCGAGCGACGTATTCGCCAAGGCGCAACGAAACAACAGCTACTTTGGATTCATTAAAGAGACCCTCTCTGTTTTGTACAGGGCGAGACGACACCCCAATTTTCCCCAAGCGTAGAAAGGATTTGTGAATGCCGTTTAGATTACCTTCTCGTCAAACACATTTGTTTGATTGCTCTTTATCATTAATTATTCTATCACTCAATTTTCAGAAAATATTCTCAGATCCTTTTCTGATTGGGCAAGGCTTAAGCGATTTTGATCGCTTAAAACACAATTGGCTTGATGACTCACGTCTTATAGAATCCATCGCAGCTTGTTAACCCTTTAATTTAACCGTATAATTTAATTAAAATCGAGTCCTTTAAAAATATAATTGAGCTGTGAAATATTACAGATAACATTGACGTTGTTCATGTTTCTACTTGCCATTGAAAAATTACCCTCGAAAATGGCGTAGTTTACATCATGCACTTGATGCACGGTTACTAACTATAATAGTAACTTTCTATTGAATTATCTTAATTTCGGCGATACGTGTAAACATATACGCGAGATGTGTATTTAATTAATTATTTTGATACATATTGTATCAATTTAGTACAACATTCTTTGAATTACATCGCTGAAATTAAAATAATTTAATAGAAAGTTATTACGTGTATGAAGTTCATGATGTAAACTAGGCCATAGAGTGTATCGTTATAACGCGAAAAGTTTGAAAGGAGTCCCGTTCGCAAGAGGGTGAGGAAAGGTATATCAGGGTTTTTAATTATCTTTCCGTGTGCATTCTCTGGAGATACCGACATTTTTACATTTATTCATTATTCTTTATATTTGTTGGTTAAGGCAGGATATATGAATTTAAAGATACTGTAACACGTAGTGCATGACTAACCTGATAGTGGGTTAAAATTTTAATCAAGACTTTTATGTGGCTGCAGTGCCGCGGCGCCGCGCACATTGAAGTTTGAGAGAGACAAAAGATCGGTGGCAGGGAAACTGCTCCGCGTACTACGATGTTGGTCCGTTGGCTTCTTTTCGTCGTAAAATGCATATTGGATATTTTTACGACGATGGTAGGGAGAGCGCGCGAGGGCGATTAGCTGTTTTTAGAGACATCAGCTTCAAGGAGGATGGATACTTCGCGTTTTTCAGATCAAGCGATTTTAACGTTGGGGAAAAAACGGTTCCGTTTTCCTATAGGTTGACTTTGAGATTTTAATGAAGAAAAGCGGGATTATATTTAATAATTTTTTTAGTTCAACGAATATTATAAGAACCTTATTAAAGGGAAAGGAATATTTTACATTAAAACTTTTAAATGAGTTTTTGATAAACTAAAATTTTATCGGTAAATTGAATTCAAAATAATTAAAATATTTATTAATTAAATATTTATTAAATAATTAAAATATTAATTTATTCTTCCACTACTTTACTGCAATTATATGCACGTTATTTGAGTCTAAATTTTAGTTAGAAAGAAAATAACAAAGAGTACTAATCGGCAATTTCATTTCTATTAAAATATTCAATCGACAAAAACGAGAGAAATAACGAATGCCGGAAAGAATACGCAGCGGAGTCTGCGACATTTCACGATCGACGTCCTCCCGATATTCTATCTCGGTTACATCTTGTATGACATCGCCATCGCGGCATCGAGTTTGTTTTACACGCCAGCTCGGCAGAACGTGACCACCCTCGAGTTACTAATATCAAAGCCCTTTATATGCGGCGATGAACAAAGGCCCGACGCGAGAGGAAAAAAAACGGCGGGGAACGTGACAACGAGAAGTATCAGGGCTCGAAGGATTAACGCTTTATTACGAGGTCGACTTTAAATTCGAAGTCTCTTAGCCAGTTATACGTATAGTATAACTACATTCAGGCCGAGGACTGTTTCTTTTGTGTGCAAATTTTTTTTATATACTTACATTCAGGCCGAGGACTGTTTCTTTTGTGTGCAAATTTTTGTTGCAAGATACATCAAACTCTCAATTATAATTTTTTTGTATATAAATACAAAATATTAATGTATTGTGAAGCACTCGAGGATTAAAATTCAATAATTTTGAGCGATCAACTTGAATACAATACACTTAACAATTAAATGAAACTGTTCTTTTACTCTTTACATGCACTGAGAGAAAAATATTTTTGGTATTTGTAACTTTAATTACATGTATCGTAATTATAGTTATTACACGGAGCGAATTTTCTTTTAAAATTTACCCTGAAAATATGTAGTTGTGGAACAATACAATATTTTAAAGATTTTTATCATATACTTCAAATTAATCAAACTTATTTTATACTTTATTATAGTTTTTATTAATGAATGAGAGAGATTTACATTAAAATTCTTTCAAATACAATGTTGTCCCACGATTGTTATATTTTCAGGGTGAATTAAAAAAATTCTCCGTGTACCTCTATAATGTTAGTAATAATTAACTATATATAATTCTATTAACAAATATGTATAGTTGGCGATCCGAAAATGATTATAATTACAGTTACTAATATCATAAAAATTTTTATGGTAATAACCATATTATGATCATGTTGCCAATTATATATATTTATTGATAGAATTCTACATATAGTTATTATTACTAATATTATAGCAGTAATAATTGTTAATTACAGTAACATGTAATTATAATTACAAATATCAAAAGTTTTTCTCTCATCAGTATGTTAACTCGCGAATCCATAACTGCTCGTTGATAAAAAGAGAATGTATCGTGTGGAAAAAGTACGTCCATGATTGAAGCAAAGCAATCTGAGGGAATCGCGATTCTGTATTTTGAACATACGTTTCATGATTTCGTCGGTGTTTGCCTACATTGTAATAAAACAGAATTCATATGCATATGTGTGTCTTATAAAATTTCCAAGAATACATTATACGCGACAGAGAAACTCGAAAAGCTCTGTATTCCTAGAGCGCGTGCTATGAAACGTAGGATATTGTACATTTGATACTCCGTATCGTTTAATGAAATTCTATCGACGCGACGCGCAGAATGTTCGGAAAATATGAGGCGCGACAACGCGAGAATTTAATATTCCATAGGCGGTGGTGGTTCCACGGCCGGATTTGCAAGTGTTCTTACCATCGCATCGGCGCTGTGCGAAAACGCGCGAATTTCTCCTTGGCATCCGAGAACCGAGATACGCAACGGCGCGCACAGAAATTCAGCGTGCGCCTTGCGAAAGACGTTTCCTAGAGAGAAACTCAAAATATTAGTTCTGCGTAAAGTTCTGCGTAATCCTCTTTCGAATCACCACCATTTTCCAGCTTGTCGCGTCCAGGCGCTTCGACTTCGGCTCTCGGAACTTTTGATTATCGCGATTTTCATTCAGCGATCGTCGGGGGGGGGGGGGGGGACTGGGACGGGAATCGCACGTATAGTAGAGTCCGTCGTTCTTAATTATTCGCGCGAGGAAGCATCACCGCGAAATATTGCCGCGGAAACGCAACGTGCCGAGATGACATCACCGCAGTTACGGTGGCGGATAGATGCGCGACGGTGATACGAGAAACACGAGCCGACGCGGAAAGCGTTGTCTTGGCTCGGTGATGCTGTTTCCCCGGTATTATACTCGGCGTTATGCACCAACAATTCGGGCCGCGTTTAATCAACTGAGCATCGCACCCCAATTGTGCAGATGCCGTCGTGCGCTTGCCTGGCGTCGCACTCGCGTCGCTCACAAGCACCGGGTTTCGCAGCCACGTTTCGTGGATGGATTAAATTTTTGAGATACGCGTCACCCGCGTTACTACGTCGACGGAGCAGGAATAATTCCGCACCGACTGTCGAGGTATTAATTATAGCGATGTCACGTAATCGTGTTTGTTATGATGCGGGTATTTACCGCACCGTTTTTCGGTTTGCTGTCGTTGTTATTTGAATTTGAGAGACAGTAAAAGGACAGTAAACACATGTGAAAACTTTTTCGCAATTTTTCGCAATTAAAATATTTTTACGTATCACATTACGGAAAAAAGTGTTACGTTTTCAAGATTTTTATCATCCTTTCTCAATAAGTGCATTGATTTTCATTTCGTTGGAGTAAACAGTATCTACTCTGTTATATTTTTATAGTGGTGAGAAAGGTCGTCGATGATTCTATAAAGTCGCTGAAATATAACCACGAATTGATAATGGATTCGTAAATCGAGACAGAATTCAATTTCGTTGCATATGGAATCCCTTTTTTTATAACGAGTTGAGTCGGATCGGAGATAAAACTTGATGGGCCGTGCCAATACATCCAAAATGTCTTGTTTGGATGTATTTTTCTACATTTCCACTTTTATACGTTCCCTTAATCGTGCCAATGTATCGCGGCATTTTTAATTACACGAGAAATAAAAGACACAAATTTTCTATCGCAACGATAAATAAATATCGAAGATTGCACAAGATTAAATGCAGCATCGACTTTAACGATCGAAGAGAATATTTCGCTGAGCAATTTCATTTTATTCCTTTTTTTTAATTACCCTACTATCCGCGTTTCATTCTCGTTCTATTCGGGGAAGGTCAAATATTTCCGAGGATGATCACATTGTCAATTCTTGGTACGAACCGCGAATTTCTATTTCCACTATTCGGTGAAGATGATAATGGACCGATTGCGAGTAGATGAAACGGTTGAGAAGATGCAATTCGAATACAATCAAGACGGATTTCGTCCCGAGACGAAGTCCGAAAAGTCGGAGTCCTTCGATTATTATTTGATCGTCTTCTTTGCACCTTCGTACTTTATTACATACAGCGGCTTCTGCATTTCTTCTCCACTCAATAACGCATTTCGCCAGCCCTTACACACGCGAGTCTTGAATTTTCTTTTATATTTGCTACTATTAGTCACTGCTTGCACAATATCTCCCGCTCTTTTATACGTGTACATGTTGTATACATAGCCTTCCTTATTTATCCCAACACTTTCACTTATTCAAAGTTTTTTCTTTTCCTGTGTTCTTTTATTATTTTCTTTTGTGGTTTTTACGATATGCCGGGGGCGCGGAAATTTTATTCACGATATTGTGTCGTATTTAAGATGCCGCCTTTAACAAGAACGTCCAGTGCTTCGTGATTATGACTTTGCATTATTTTTCTAAATATAACTTATTCGAAGATTTTTCTAAATATAAATTATTCGCTAATAACTGATATTACTTTCTCTCTTTAGCAGAAAATGAAAAGATCTGCAATGGTAATAATAAATACAGCTAAATCTAATTTTTTATATAACGTGTTCCCATATTTTGGAAAATAAATTTGTAGCTTTTGAAATATAAAACCTGGTTCAGGTTACAAGCAATAATTTGCTTTTCATCACGTTCAAAGAAGAGTTCAAAGATCAATCATCGAGGAAGACAAGATCTAATTTCTACCCACTGATGGGTACGTTACTTTAGACAAAGCAATGAATTAGCTGAGGAGGAGTAGAAGAAGAAAAAGGAGAACCGATCTCACAGAAGGAAAAGTTCTCATCCATCTTTACCGCGAGAACGGTATAATTATAGATTTTTAATCAGCCGATTGAAATGCAAATATCTATCTATAGTGACAGTTTGCGATGCTAGGATTGTCGAGGAGAGAAAGAAGGAAACAGAAAGAGAGAAGAGGGGGAGGGGGAAGGAGAGGGAGAAGGAGAAGGAGAGCAAGTAAGTAGAGAAGGCATGAAATCCGTAATGCCGACATAAACTTTCAGCAGGGGGAGAGGAACGAAATCAATACTTCAATATCCGCAGTAATAGCAGCCGGAGTTAACAAGGGTCTGATTGAGCCGGAGTTTGCTTGCGAGTTAGCGATGTTTCGAGTTTCACGATCCGAGGAATCGAATTTATACGCCGTTGTACCTGCTCGTTTGTCTCCCTTGCGGGAGAGAATGCCGTGTTGCTTGTGCTTTCGCACTGTTCTCGCACTTTTGCCGCGGCAAAACGCCGTGCCAAATTTGCGATCGACAAAACGTTGATCAATGAGACATGCGCGAAATTGAGGGCTGATTGATCTTACACCGATTTATTTAGCTCCTACACCTGCAGCGCTACAGCTATACAATTGTGTGTTTCCAGCTTGAGCTTAATGCATGCTCAACATGTCCCGTGGTTTGTTTGTAAAACAGTATTTGCGAGCACCACGGATCGCCGGATCGGCGAGTTAATTCGGCCGATAATCCCTGCCCTCATTTCTTCCGCCAGTAAGGAAAAACAACGAAAAGGGACATGGCGAAGTTTCTGATTAATGGAAGGGTCTTTTGTGCTTTTTGTAGTTCGAAGCAAATAAGTGATTCATTGTGAGTAGCTTGCGAGATGGAAGTCGAACCGGGAATAACAGACAAAGCAAAAGCTATGGACCGAACGGCTCGTCAGTTCATTATCGTCTTTGTAGCCCATATCCGATAAATCCGTACGAATAGCGGAACGACTCAGCATCCCTCAACATTGATCCACTTCGCTTTTGGAGTTACAAAAACATTTTTAATATTTGATTGTAGCTACTATTCTAGCGCTGACCAACACATATCCTTCCGGAAATCTTTTAAGGTAGCTCGCTTCGTTCGTGCAGAAGCGGAAATAAATCTTCTTTTCTGCGTGGAGAAGAACGCGACTCCGACTATTTTCAAAGAATAGACGGGATATTTTTACAGACTTCCTTTGTGGCGCAAGATATAATTTCCCCGTTATCTTCTGTAAGAAGCTATCTCTCCATAAAGTAGTATATATACAGTAGTATACTTTGGACATACCTGGGATCTTTTCAAAAGCCGAGTTTACTATTGAACTATACATTTCTTTTACCGTACGTAGTATCTTTTACGAGTTTTGTAATCCTTTGCTGCAGCAAACAATTCTATCACTCGGTTTTATCGAACGGAGCACACGTTAGCTGTGCCAGCAGAATTCCGGTTAATTATTCGCTATACTATGTACGTACATACACGCTATTATATATGGAACGTAATGCGAGATGACGCTTGGTTCTTTTCGTTCTTTTCGGATGGACGGTCCGGCGTAACTATGCTCTATTCGTTATGCTCTCGTCGTAAGTCTCTCTGGCCGGACAGCGGCGCTTAATCGCGCGCAAAACGCTCTCGCATGCCGGGGAATAAACGATACGAGACCTCGGGTTTACGAGCGTCGGCAATAAAACCCGCCGCCGGGAGGTAGAAAAATCGAGCGCAAAGTAAGGTCATCGTCTCTCACGCGCTGCTGCTTATTTGCATTCCTGTTTACAGACTCGCTGTGTGCAAATACACGGCGCAATGTGACGCGTGACGGCTCAATTATCCTGATATTACCTCAGATTTTGCACACGAGTCTCGCGGCGATCTGCCACGAAGCGAAGGGGTGCGCTAATTGTGGTAATATGACGAATCAAGCGAGCTTATACATGATAGCTTTGGTTTACAGATAATGACAATTACCGAGGATAAAGAATTAACGAGGAAATTTAATCCTGATTTAACCTAATTTAAATCGCTACTGCTTCTACTCAATATATCGTTACTTTATATTAAATTAGTGGTTAAAGTTGTGGTTAAGAAACTACATATATAGTGTCAATTTGACACTATATGATTAAATTTGATGCTACAAATTTAACAGTGAATGAGAATAATGTAGCAATAATCCAGCGATGCAGCAGTCAAAAAATTCTTATTTAGTGAACAGTCGTCTTAATGAAACTTGCAAGAAATTTTATGTTACTATATATATATATATTTTATGCTAGACATTTAGTAGTTGTGTTTTATAATATATAAAAAGAAATATCGCGGTCGTATATGACCATATACTTTTGACCTATAGTAACTATGTATAGTGATGGCAAACAGGATGAAATTTCAAGATTTCTCAACAAGTGATTGCCTCGTAATGCTATGTTGACTTCAAAAAAAAAAAAAAGAACTGACTAACATTATTGTTAATCATTTAACTATAATTTAATTCATTTTTTTCTAATGTAAGCACCTTTTATCCGGCCAATCTGGTCAATACTACAGATGACCCAGCGATTTCACCTCGCGGCTTCGTGATCGCTCGAAGATAATAGGATTGCCGACACACTTCCGTGAGCTTAGAATTCTGCGACGCCGAAGAATTTCCTCTCGAATCCACCCCGATCGTATTAATACAAATGCGCAAGTTGGCGCGAGAGAGATCGTCGGGACGTAGGGAAAAGGTGCACCAGAGGATAAACGCGCTAGAGTCTGAGGAAATTGCATTCCCCGCATCAATCTCTGTCGTGAGGGGGGGGGGGGCATAGAAGGGACCGGGGAAGGGAGTTGCTTGTGAAACGACGACCGGCGGCGAAGACGGGGAAAGGGCCTTTGGAATTTTTCAATATACCTATGCCGCAGCACATTGCCCTTCCTACACCCCC
>NW_017305705.1:2311541-2317056 GCF_001594115.1 Trachymyrmex septentrionalis
TCTCTCTCTCTCATATCTTTCTTTTTCTCTCTCGTATTGTTTCACATAATTACGGTACAAGAAAAAGTAGCAGCTGTAGCACACTTTGGAATCGTCGGGAAGACTTCGTTTTTCTGGATCGATGACTGTGCACTCGATTCCACGTGCCTACCGTTCGTTCAAAAGGATGTGCGAAATGTCGCTAAATGTTTCGCTCGAGATTACCTATACTTCATCCCCTCATAACAATTTCTCTCTCTCTCTCTCTCTCTCTCTCTCTCTCTCATTATCTAACAAAAATCTCTCATTATTATTTTTTGTTCTCATTTTTCATATAATTTTTTGGACATTTTCTTTTTGCCTGTTCTTAGTGGGCTTGCCTTAGAACAGTAATAAATACTTTATTTCTCTCTCTCTCTCTCTCTCTCTCGTAAAAATCTCTCATATTATTTTTCTTTCTTATTTTTTATATTATTTTTTTTTACGTTTTCTTTGTCTGTTTTTAGTGAGTTTGTCTTAGAACAGTAATAAATACTTTATTTATTTCTCTCTCTCTCTCTCTCTCTCTCTCTCTCTCTCTCTCTCTCCCCGTAAGATATCTGTCTTTTTAGGAAATTCGTTCGTCAATTTCGGAAAAAAATGTAAGACCGACGGAGATTGTACGTGATGAAGTCGCGCTACATCAAACGCAATGCGTCAAAGCTGCGATGCGCGGTGTGACAGCAAAATGTAAAATCGAAATGAATACCGAATATCAGTGAATCCGTAGTGTTCTGTTAATTAACGGTCTTTGAGCCACGGAACTACTATTGATGAGTTTTTGAATCATATGATGGAAGCGTCGATGCGAGTCTCGACTAATATAGATCGACGAGTCGCACGTCTCTCGCAATATACTTTTACTTTTTGACGGAATACCGATTGATTCATAGTTTTATTTACACGAGCAAGCTCTCCTGCGATAGCGCAGACAAATTCTTATAAGTAAACTCTTACTATAATACAAACTTCTGAGACATACATTATTTATAATTTGATTTACTAGCGGTTTTCCACAATATTTCAATTCGTTCATTTTGCCTAGAAAAACACCGGCGGACTTTCCTCGGCGAGGAATGGGGGGGGGGGGAAGAAATTAAAAAGGTACGAAAGCGTGAATAGGCAAACCCGACGGCAGGTCACGACGACGGGACTCGAAGAAACGGGCGGAATAGCTGCAATATGCGCGGCCGGTGGGTGCACCGGAGTTCAATATCGGCACTTACACAGGCGCACGAGTGCGTCACGCACGCGATATCACGACATGGACGTATGTGCGAACAGAAGGCGAGCCGAGACTTGGTTGCTTTTATTGTGATATGTGTCGCGACGATTATTGAAAAGCGCGAGAAAGTGTTTCCTTGCGACGGGGCGATGCGACGCCGCCGCCGCGCTGTTCTCCAATCGCGATCACTTTGACCGAGAAGTTATTGGCTGTGTTTCTTCTTAGCGCCGTCTAATATCAAAGTTAATATTGCCGCCAACAACTCCTTTGCTACAACTCCGTCGCTACCGCCGCCCGTCGCACTTTTCCCAGGCAGCGTGATTAGGCGAGGTTCTCGAGTTTTCCGCTCTCAAAGTCCCCGCCTCGGCGGTAAAACTTCCGCGACTTCGTGATGTGTTACTATAACCCCGATGTGGGTGCAGAAAGGGCGAGCTTTATCGGATATATTGGGAAATCTTCATCAGCCGCGTGGGAGTTTAAGAGTCTCGTGGCTTCGAGGGTCGACTTCGTAACCGCCGCCAGTATTACGATATAAGTTACCGATTTTATGTTTTGCAGGGCGCAATTCGCCCTGCAATCTCCTCGTAAGAAAGACGTGTACACTGAAGAAAGAAACTAAATTTTAATACATATTTGTTCGAATAGAGAGAGAGAGTAAAATTCGAAGTAAATATTTACTATAATACATGTAAACATATATATTTATTTAATACAAATTATTAATTTGATTCAATTATCATTTTTTACTAAATAAATATTTGTTTACTGTAATTAAATGTTTACTTGGTATTACTCAAAGAAATATGTAATAAGATATAGTAAATTATTTTTTAGTGTAGATTGTGACTTTTGTTTTCTCTTTTCCTTCAAATAAGTGTTGCATTAATACTAATTGATACAACGTATGAAATGCAACATTATATATATACAATGGTAGTTTGTTTGCAAATTGTATTTATGTATTCCACTGCGACCACAAGGAATGAATAATGCAGCTATCGAGAATTAATACTGTCGCGAATAATACTCATGAGATAAATATTTAACTTCTTATGAATATCCATCACGTTCCATGAGAAGTCTCCTTTGCATTATCGCTTATTACCTTCATAAATGACCGTCGGTCTAAATTAACCGAAACTTTCAAGGGCAAAAAAAGAGTGACGTGTCATCATTTGTATCGTTTCGCGTTTTATACGCGATAAGGGCTGCCGCACACAAAATTCTGCAACAGTGGGGCCCCGCACAATAAAAGGAACAGAATAAGAATTTCAACCTATCAGAAATCATTTTATGGAATACAGTTTTGTATAGGTTGAAATTCTTATTTTCTGTTCTCTGTTCCCTGTTCTTTTTATTGTGCGGAGCTTCTAAGACGTAAACTTAAGTCAATCAGGATTGCTTTAGGTCTATGTAATCTAACGGAAATGGAAATAACAGTAAACTTATTCATAATTTCGCAATAAAGTGAATTTCAACCGGTTGAAACTCGCCTTATGGATAAGTTTACTGCTATTTCTATTTCCGTTAGACTACATAGCTCTAAAGTAGCATTCTGATTGGCTTATCGGTTTAAGTTCACGTCTTAAGGTTACAAAATTTTGTCTGCAGCTCTAAAGTCCATTCTATAATTGCGTAAGTGTAGTTGTAAGTGATTGTAGTTGTAAGAATTGACCAATCACTGTCGAATATTCCTTTTAGGGATGCACCCGGATATCCGGAAAGTATCTGGTATCCGGTCTTATCCGGCACTTTTTTACTATTCGACTGAATAGTCGGATATCATTAGTATCTGGGAATATATCCGGTTGAAATTTGATATCATTTTATTCAAATTGATCATTTTTTTCTTATACAAATGTTTTAAAAATAAATGTATTATATATAATGACGCTGTAAACATCTTATACATTGTTGCAAAATTACGATCTTTTTCTCTATTGGCTTTTTTTTTTGAAGACTTTCGGAATTCGGTCGGATATCCGACTCGAAGAAATTGCCTTCTTGGATACCCAATCTGATACCGGATATACAATGTTACATTCTGTCCAGATATTCGATATCCGGTAATTTTACGATCCGTTGCATCCCTAATTCTTTTCATATTCGATTTTGATTAGTTCTTGAATTACAATTACAACTGCGCTTACACAATTGTAGAATAGGCTTAATTTTGACAATATCTCTAACTTTTCGGGAAAACAATCCTCAGGGAATGAGAGAGAGAGAGAGAGAAAGAGAGGGAGGGAGGGAAGGAGAGAGGGGGAGAGACAGAGAGAGAGAGAGAGAGAGAGAGAGCATTGTTCTGCCGAGATTATAATGAGGAATCGTAAGCACGTAGCACGGCGTGAGGCCGCACATACTCCCGCAACGTCGCCGCAACGGGGCCTTATGTTACGACTTACGTTAGGTACGTGCTTACGACTTACCATTACGATCACGCGGTGGTTTAAGACGCGACGGCTACGCTAAGCACGACGGCACCGAGCACGTTTATCAACAAACAGTTCTTGCAACAGCCTGTTCCTAATAATCTCCCTAATTTATCAACCCTCCCGCGAAACGTGGGACAACTTTCCCTTGAAAATTTCTGCCGCTACGTGCTCCGATAAGTTATATGCGCATGCAACGTGGGACCGAACGTGCCGTCCGTAAATCACATGCGTTACAGTTCTCACATTAAGATACAATTCGACTTGTGAACGATTTGCATCGTGAGCGTTTGCGTACGAATGAAGAAAAGTATTCCTATCCTGTTGCCTTTATCTTCTATTCACTTAATAATTTGCGGTTGTATTTTAAAATTACATTACATTCAGTAAACTGCATTTATTTAATATAATATCCAATCAACGTCATCATTGATTGACAGCTTGTCGTTGAAACATGCTTGCCATGAGATTATTTTTTGCCAGAGTTGGTAAAAGTCTCGAAATCTTCCAAAGTGCGAAGGTAACTGCTTCAAAATAAATATTCGTGTTTCTCGAAGCTTTACCTTCATGATTGACCAGATATTTTCAATCGGATTTGCATCCCGAGATTGGGATATAGCCAATCCATCGATTGATGTCATTTTCACGTTTTTGAAAATCTCGTAAAAAAGCATGCCTCCGAAATCATAACAAGGTACAATCAATTATAAAAATCATAATTGAACGCCACTAAATAAATACATTTTAGCGAATGTACTTAAAAAAAATACGAACTTCAATTTTCAAAGTGCTCGGTTTTCTTTTCAGAGAATTATCGACGATACTTTAATACCACTGTAAAATATCTTTATCAATATCGATAGACAAATGATATACTTCGGTAACGCAAATTTCAAGAGGCGACTAATAACGCAGATTTTCTACAATTCGTTTCATCGATCTTTCTCGTTTTTCATATTAGTCGCGTGATACCGCTAGCAGCTCATCAGAAACTCGTGATCTTCGTCATCGTTCTTCGCTCGGCAGAGTCTAGAACAAATAGCGGGAAAATGTTAAAACGAAGAAAGAGTTAGTGTCTAGACAGAAGAAGGAGCGTAGAAGTCTGGGAGAAGGACTTTATCTAAACACGGCGGGGTGTCGCGTGATGGATCACTGCCAGCGAGCGTCTAGGCGGATTCAGCGGAGACCGCGTCGCGATTCTCTACGAAGATCACTCGAAATGCACTTCGGAGAGTTATCTAGCCGTGATAGCGATAACAACTTGCCGTGAGCGTACAAGCCTCGCTTCTTCGTCATTCTATGCGGCGCGCGCTCGCCTGCGGGAACTTTTCGCAGTAAAACTTAGATGCAGTCCCTGTAGGCGTCTAGTTTCCAACAAGGATTTCTCTTATGTCGACTTTGGGAGCTCGTTACGTGGTGAAGTAATGAGTAAACGTTTCAACTCGCCGTAAAAGGATGATTTGCGCCTTCCTGTATTGATTTCTTTTTTATCTTTTTTTTCTCTAACGTATGTCTTGCTGAAATAATATACTGATTATATATCTGTATTATATTAGGTTAAGTAAAAAGTCATCGCGTATTTTTTAGCTTAAAGTTGTATATACAATATCTTCGTCAATAATGAATGAAATTCAAATTTTAAAAAAGGGTTTTAAAGCTTGAAATCTCTACTTTTAAAAGCTTATCACATTTTTTAAGTTTATATGAGTTTGATAATTTTTACATACCAAAAAGTACGAGCTGAAAAAGACGAAAAATTTTCTTCTCACTTTGTGGATTTGTAACGTGTCCAAAACGAATTTGAGAAAATTTTCGATTACCTATCGTGAAAGCTTGATAC
>NW_017305705.1:2317156-2320326 GCF_001594115.1 Trachymyrmex septentrionalis
GATTTTTAAAGCTGAAACTTTACTCTATTAAGATATATTTATATTGTTGGTAAGAAAGTAATTGCGGTTTTTACTGATAGATGTCTTTTAAAAAAACGCGATGACTTTTTACTTAATCTAATATATCGTAGATATATAATATCGTAGAATTCGAGTACGCGTGGATGTTGTTCTCTTAAAACGAAGAACTTCGTTAAGAAGAATGTGTATGACTACTTTATTACAAGTCGGTTTGGAAATTGAAAAAGTTCTCGATGTAGCGGCATATACAGACAATACTCATTGCTGCAACTGGCAAAGTTTAAATTGGTTACACCTTCGACTTCAGGAAGATTCATTCGACGAGTTGATAGTCTCAAATGAAACGTACAATGAGATAAGTCTCGCGCACGTTGCAACAATAAGACCGATGAGGCTGCAGGGAAAGAAAGTATTGTGTTTGGGAGAACAATAGATTTCAAGATTTCCGTAGTACCTGGCGTTAACGTCTGCTTCGACTTTGTTGAACGAGTAAATTCTCTAAAGAACGCAAAAGTCAGTTCCATCTCCATGATCCACCATAATTGGATTAAATTTCTCAGTGGCGATACAATCGTTTCCTTTTTGCATTATTACGAATTGTACATTTGCGTGGTATTGAATTCTTGGCACGCCTGTGCCAGGTTTCTCATTAGAAACTATTAACATTGTAACTGTGCGTTTTAATGTAATGAATCGGAAATTCTAAGCTTTGAATGCGAGTCATTCATCGCTTTAAAAAGCAATATCATTTAGCGTGCGAAAGCGTTCCTTTTCTCGCATCGTTACTTTTTACTCAATTCATTCGATTACTAGGATACACTACTTTGATATGAAGGTCCGATGACTTATTCATCATGCGCTTTTTGCTGGATTTATATCTTTTTTTAACGATTAAGTGAGTGCACAAAGCGAAAAGAAGCGGTAAAAAATCTAAAACGTTATAGTTATTTCTTACAATCTACTTTCGCTAAATTTTAAACTTTATTTTTTTGTTAATAAAGTATAATTTTAAATAATTTTATATATTCTATGGAATATTCCTTCCGAGATTCTGTAAATGTTTTTCAGTATGCGTTTAGCATTTAAAAATGTTTGTATAATTTATGGTTTAGATGTTAAAACACGTTATTAAATTATTTTTAAAAATTTTGTGAAGATATGAAAAATTATCACTATAGCTGTACACACTGGGGGTTCCAGAAATCCCAGTGCAATTTGCTAAATCGAGATTTTTTTTGCGTTTTTAAACTTTTCTTTTTCTTTGAACTTATATATTTCGAAGCTCCTTAATTCTATCGACTTTTACACATTATGGACTTGTTCCTTAATCAATTCTCCATCGAGCGAACAAAAAAACTAATTGAAATGTGTCCGTTTTTACGGAAGTTATGGTAACATGGATGGGGTTCCAGAGACCCCAAGTGTGTATATCAAGAGTCGAAAAAAAGAGTGTGTATAACTAAAATTAGTATAAAATAATTAGTTTTTTAGATACTCTTAACTTTCCACCGTCTAAGATTTTAAGGGCATTATCAATATTTTGATAATGAATTTTGATAGATAAATTTAAATCTGTAAAAAATAGATAAAATATAATCCGTCTGCTATGGTAAAAACTCGTTAAAGCTTAATAAATATACCAGAATTTTTTCACATTTTTATAAGCCGGTACTATAAAAAAATGGCTGTGTTTCTCGAAGATCCCTATTGCTGATGGAAGAATTAAAATTTCATGTGGCCGGCGGAGAGTTAAAATACCGAAAAGTCATTGAATACATTTGGTTGTGCGCGTTTATTGTGGATCGCACGCGGAACCATTGTTTCCGGAACGCAAAATAAGTGAAACGGAGAGAAAGAAAATTCGCGCGCATGAACACACGTGTTTCGGCGATTTCGGTATGAGAACATTACTGAATCGACGGAGCCGGACCATTTATTTAAAACCCACTCCGAGGAAGTATGTAAGCGAAGGGGACCGCTGCTGGACCATTTCAGACTGACGTACGAGTATTACTCTGCGGCATAATTGCGCCGTAACTCAGTCGACGCCTCCCAGCGACTGTTCTAATAACGATGATACCGTGGGTCGGGGCTAGCCAAGGGAATTTTTAACTGCGGTGAATTTGGTTAGTACGCGATGTACGATCTCCTGGTTGGTTCCTCCACGCAGACGACGCAACCGTCTCTGTTTTACCTTTTTGAAGGAAAAAAACACTAGAAACTTTCGGAAAAGCGTCTCTCCCCTAATGGAAAGCAGAATGGTCCAAGTTCCGACTTTCTCGTGGAAATTATTACCACGCCAAGTTCGTGGACGTTCCTTCGCCATCGTGGAAGACCAGAGGTAGTCGGGAGGACGAGGGCAGTATGACCCGGGCCATTCCAGCTAAAGGCCGGCCTGGGGAAAATAACGGCGATAAAAAGCCGATCGCTCTCGCGGACTATGCATTTCCTCTGCTTCCGTCAATGCCTGTCTAACGTAGTGATTTATTGAGAGAGAGGGGCAGAGGGAAAGAGAGAGAGAGAGAGAGAGAGAGAGAGAGAGAGAATTGAGGATTGGATATCGATCATTGTAATTCTCATATATCCGTAAATGTCACGAATGGAGAGCGACGATACGCACAATGAATCGGAATGATTCTTAATTTAGACTATATATTTTTATATCATTCCGGAATCGAATGCCGAGAAACTTGTTAAATGTGTTCGCTATCGAGTCACGGTCGCGAAATAAATGGACCGAGAGAGAATCGCGGAATTTTCTTCCGCGCATTCTGCCGAGTAATTCAGGAATTTTCAGAAAACATCTGTCGCTGTCATCGATCAGGGCCCGCTCGTTCATGTAACTAGGTCAACGGGTCTCTTTTAGTTTCACGGTTTTAGTTGCGTTTTAGAGGATTCTCAGAAATCGTTATGCAAACGGCATGAAAGAAATCGGAAGGAGGACGATCTTTTGCACAGAAATTCACGGAAATTTGATAGATCTCCAATTAAGCTAAATCCATATTGTGGATCTGTGTAGAAATGTACCTTAATTAGTAAGATGTATAGAAAAAAAGATAAATTATTTCTCAATTCGTAACAGTTGACATTTTTATTTTATCAGAAATAATTTTTAGCATTATATACACATATTATATATGTATTATATT
>NW_017305705.1:2320426-2353251 GCF_001594115.1 Trachymyrmex septentrionalis
TAAAAGAAACTGCAATTCAAGAATCCGCGATTTGTAAAAGTCTCATGATTTTGCGGCGATATAATCGCCATCGACATTCAACTTGGTCCGCGACAGTCTTCGAGGTACATTAATCTCCGCGGCTGCGATAGAGAGAGGTGAGGGATAAAGAGAAAAAGGAAGCGCATCAACGTGCAAGGAATGAAGCTCGCGAAGACTGATCGATAAGATGAAGAAAAGAGAGGCAGGGAGGGAGAGAGAGAGAGAGAAACAGCTGCAACGGTGGCTGGTAAGGAAAACTTTTGCTCGGCGCGGATGCAGGGCGTCGCAAAAAGAGACGTCACGTACGCGGCACCTGACTACCGCGCCAGGACGCATCCGGCACTATCGCCGTCGTCGTCCTTCCTCCGAGGAGTCGTTTCCACCCCATCGAGATCACGAGGAAAGTACCGTCGCCAGCCCGAGCTAATTCCGAGCTTCGTCTCCAAGTCCGTTCCCATCCTCCGTCCGTTTCCGCCATTCGTAAAGTATCCTGCTACGTGACGTCGCGTCGCGTACAGTTAGCGATAGAACGAGCGGCGCCGGGCTCGATGCTTCGATGAGCTGTCCTCTCCGTGTCCTCTCGCTGGTCGTCGGCGAAACAAACTGCCAAGAAGAATGCACGGACAAAAGCGTAACGAGAACGATCTCGCACGATGTTCGCCTCGAGGCGACGGACGGGCGAAATAGCTCTGTGTCCTTTGCACATGTCCTGGCAAAGGATCGACAAGATACATTGAAAAGGATGTTTTCGTCCATCCAAGTGAAGACAAGAGATAGAAATGGTATTTATCCCATTGTATTTGTAACGTTTTGTAAAATGTTTTTTTATTTATTTTCTATTTAAAGAGAGGTAGAACTCTCTACTGTACTCAAAAAGAAGCGAGCGTGCCGAAACAGAAATGGAACGACGCATAATTTACGTATCCTTGAAACGAGAATATGAAATGTAATCTTACGGGAGATTCCTTGCCGCGGTTTTGCCATCGGCTGAATGAATGCTGATTAGACTGCCAGACGCTTGCGCTTGCCCTAAATAAAGTTCGTTATCGCACCGGTTCTTTAATATGAATGTCGATGAAAATGTAGAAAGAGAGAAAGAGGAAGGGGAAGAGAAAGAGCGTTCCTCGCGCGCCCTTCTTCTTGTAACTCGTCTCCAACTGTAATGATGTTACTGGAGTTCAGAGACAGAGTTTATTCTCGCCGCGCCGCCGCGTCGGAGGAGCAAGGTACGTGGCAGGCCGACGGAGGTAAGGTAGGTATCTCCTTCCTGGAGCTTCTCCCGGTGTTTTATAAGCCTGATGAATGTGGATTAGACTTCTAGGGCGTTCCCATCCTCTTCAGCGCCGCTCGTTTTGTCCTTGCACGTCTGCTTTTCTTCTTTATCATCGTCCTCGCCTCTTCTATCCCGGCTTCTCTCCTTCCTCATCCTCCTCCCCGTTCTTCTTCTCCCCTCCCCCTCCCCCGGTTTTCTTCTTACCGACACGGAACTCCTTCAAGATTATGCAGATCCGACATCCTTGCCACTATTTTTTTGCCTTACCACGGCGAGAAGCTAATTTTTGCACTAACCGCTCGGGCTCCGAAGATAAATGTTGGCTGGGGGCACTTCATTCCGAGAGAAAAACGATCGATCGTAGCTCCCGTCGTATTTAGGTATCGAACGACCATTGAGAAACGCTTTTACTCGGGTTCCGCGATCGTCCAGCAGATTTATGCACGGCCGTGGAATAAAGAACCACCATAGTTTCACTCGTTGTACTTCGCGTCCTTACATGTCGATACAATAAAACAGTAATTTTGTAAAAAAAAAAAAAAAAAGAAAACGAGAGAATAGAGAGCACAAAGATATCTTGGAGCTATGTGTATTGAGGGGCAAATAACACGGACCGGAAATCGATAATCCACCGGACAACGTATAGCCGGGGTTACTCTCCGCCGCGGAAATCCCTTGAAAATTCCGTTCGCTATAATCCGGAACAATTGGCGGAAAATGCTTGGGAAAATCAATTTACGGTTATAAACCGTCCGACAAAATCCGGGATAAATGTGTACGATAAAGCCGTACGGGACGATCTTCAAATGGTACCGACATACCATTGACGATTGCGACGTAATTAGCGGCGCGACCAACGATCCTTAGTCTTTTGATCCTCCTCCTTCGCTCTCGCCACCCCGTCCAATCTTCCTTTCCCTCTCGCGGCGACCGTTCACTCTCTAATCTTTTCAGGAAATAACGAGGAGCCCCGGCTATCCGGCCGGATGAAAAATGCTCCTTGAAACACGAAGTGGGCGACACCGGCAGATGCCGGTTAGAACGACTCTCGAGGCAGAAGACAGATGTCAAGCCGTTACGTGAGGTCCCGCTAACTACGTAATTACATCATTCCCAGCCCGCCGGACCGCTGTCTCTTTCGCGTCTCGGCTATCTCTTTCTCTCTCTCGACTCCTGTCCGTCGCGCGTGTCTCGCGTCCATCCGAGAAACGCTAAAATTACCAAATATTCAGGGCAGAATTGCTGACGCGTGTGCTCTCTGACTGCCGACTACTCGCTTTACTCTCTCTCTCTCTCTCTCTAATTTACCGCCGTTGTCGCGAACATGCCGCCTATGTGAGATTAAATGAAAATTTCGTTTGCGGGAAGGAAATCGTCCCTCTCAGATTTGGACGAATCTCAGATACGCGGTAAAATATGTTGGTGACACGTTGTACAACTTTGTTGTACATGTTTCGTTCTCTCAGAGTTATAAATCAAAAAACAGCGATATTTTTAGCTCGTATCATTTGATTTTTGTTTTTTTGCAGAATTTTCTATATGAAATCTTTTTCTTAAGAAAGTTTTCGTAAGAAAGTCTATTTTTTTTAAATGATTTATTGTTTAATTTCAATACGTTTATTTTCAATATCGCTAATGTTTTGTCTCCGATATGTTCCGTATTTTCGTCACGAAATCATTAAGCGTTATAAAAGTTTCTTTATACGCGACGAACTTCTAATTACTTTGCGAAGAATTTTGTAACAATTATGCTCCGGCTTGGCAGAGACAACGATTATACGATCAAACAATTAAGTATGGTTACTTGCCGACGATTCATGCATACATGCATGAAGTGGCTAAGTGCTGGTCGTGTAATCATTAGCATAATGATTAGCATAATTAATGCCGTCGGGGGTTAGTTTACCGCGTTATCGTCAATAATTAATGCTGACTTATCTCCGGCGCGCGGTGATAATATAGCGAGCATTAATTATTATCTGTAGTCTTAGGAGAGCGCGAGGGCGCAGTCGATTGTCTAGTTTCAGGATCTTTCTGCGAATCTCCGGTATCTCTCGGTATCTATAATTAAATTGTAAACGCTTACAACGACACACTGAACGAAAGTGTAAGCGACACGATTGGAAGTGTCGATCGCGACCGACTCCTGTCAGCTTCGAAAATCAGCTTGAATTTGCTTTTATTGCGCTGAGGAAAGAAACATAGACGGATTGAGCGGCCCGGGATTGATTGCTCAACGACCTATGTTCAACGGCGAAGTTAAAATGAACATCCACGCCAACCGGTCGACCGGTTGACTTTTCCGGTTAATTAATTTACACACCGTGTGCCGAATTACCGTAGCGACGCGACGTGAGCGATGGCTCCTATCGTCGAAGCTCCTATCCGATAGAATCCCCGTGCTCCAGATGCTAATTGTTTGCCCACTTCGATTAATTAACCGGCCGTCTATCAATGAATAACTGTCGCCGATTGTAAAGTGTAATTAATTGGCCGCATGACGTAGCCGCCGCCGCCGCCGCCGACCTGTTCGTAATTTCGTGGAATTGTCGGCTTTGCTCTCTCCCCCTCATTTTCTCTCTTGTCCACCCTCTCTCCAATCTCCCGCACATTCTCTCCCTCTTACTTTCCCTCGTTTCCTGTCTCTGTCTATCGGTAAAATTGCAGACAACTGTGCTTTGCAGTCGTTTCCGCGCGATAGCATCGATACCCAAAAGTTACGAGCGACGCTGTGCGATAAAATCGGCAAATTGTAATTGAAAAATCGCCGGCGCCTCTATTCCTACTAATTTATAAATTGTGTTGTTACCGCGCCATTGCCCGTAAGCTGATTAAAGCCATTAATCGTTGATAAAATTGTGTACGCTGTCATTTGGATTTTGCATTGCTCGCGGGAAATTCTTCGATATCTGATAAATGTTCGTGTAAATATTTATACACGGAAATGGTGCCGATATTTAAAAATATATGTGAAAATTTTAAGCACCTATTATATAAATAATTTATGTATATATATATTTTTTTTGTTTAATGACCGACATAAATATTCTTTTACTGACATTTCGTGATGTTGATCAATGCTTATAGTTTATGTAAGATATATAATACTCGTGTTTATCATTATAAAATACTGACCATTTATGAAAAATATTGGCTCGATAAATATATATGGAATAATGCAACGTCCCAGTAAAATATAAATAACGTGTGCCAGCAAGGATATAACCGTAATTCTTGCTCAACGTAGATTCCGTTCCATCTCAGTCGTTTTAAAGGATTGATGCAAATAACGCGGAGGTTTCCGCGTCTCTGAAATCCTCGCTAAGGAAATATTCTTAGTGAATCTGCTTCATCCTACTATTATCATACTCTTGCGTTTAATATCTGAAGTTAACAACGGCTCTTTCAGAAGATCATAGAAAATGCATCGTGGCACGCGATAAACGATTCTTCGTTGTGCGCTTTCGCGATGATATCTTGAAGTCGTGATGTGACTTACTATCGCGACGCTAAGGAAGAAATCCCCTTTGTTTTACGTTCTGTGAATACACTTGGCGATATTTATGTGGACTTTTAGTTTTATCCGATCTTCAATCCAAATTTCCGCCAATTCATTTGCGAAATTACGTCCGTATATTTAGCAATTCTGGTATGACCGAGGACATCGCGAGAGACCGGATTCATAGGACAGACGTATCTAGCGGATGTTGAAGAGCACGTCATTGAGAAGAGCGACGCGGACGATAGTCGAGAGACGGGCTACGGCATCTCGCAGTAATTAGGCAGGCTAATCACCCCCGGCCACGGTTATCTTAATGGTCGCCGTTATGCTATGACGTCGCAACTACCTCTGTCTGCGCTGGTAGTTTAATTGCTCCGATAGGTTTCGTGCCATCTCCCGGAGCAGAGAATATCAGACCAATGTCGATGGGTCGCTCGCAATGGGCACGAGGCGCATACCATCTTCCGGTTCCGGTCCAGTATCTGTCGCGAAAACAGTTCTGGATTGCGCTTGCATCAGAAATTCTGTGACGCATACCGTGCGAGTGGTATTGCAAAAACGAATCATGATTCACCATTACGTACCTAAATCTTTTCCATTTTTATTCTCTCTCTCTCTCTCTCTCTCTCTCTCTCTCTCTCTCTCTCTCAGCACTAACAACTAATTACAACTCTAATCTATCTTCTTGATATCACGAACGGTAAAAATTATACAAATACACGGAAAAAACGATTTTGCTAAATTATCTACAAATTTAGCTAAATATAGATCTGAAAATAAATTTATTAGACCCTCAAAATAATTACGTAAGAATCTCAAATATAATGAACAATGCTACAAAAAATTTTGACAGTTCTAGCAATTAGTTCGAACGTCCTACATAATTATTTTGATGGTCCGACAAAATTATTTTCAGATTTGTATTTAGCTAAATTTTTAGATATTTCAGCAAAACCATCCTTTCTGTGTACAATATGTAAGATTGATGACATTTATGCGATTAATATATTCTAGGTTCTTTTACTATGTGATTAATAATGATTACAAAATTAATCTATTTACAAATGTTTTCTAAAAGGGATTTTCTAAGAAATTTCTTACTGACAGTAAACTGTAATAATATCTTGCGAATAAAGATTAAATTAATATTTCTCTTAATAAATAAAAAGGTTCTATATTGAGAGTTAATTGAGCATTATTGAATGCAATCGGGTTTCACAGAACATTAAGACGTATCCGTTGACACGTAAAAACGTCGCTGTCTGCTGTTCATCGAGAGACCAACTCGCTTACACGTAAACGCAATTAACTCTGAGTCAAGTGAAACCAGGTCAAATGTAATGTTACGTCGGCGCGTCGTGCTTATAGCTGGATGCTCGAAGTTCCGTCGCTAGACGTAACGAATCATTAGATACAAGGAAATTATCTGCTGAACTAATTTACATTAATGTAGCTCGTTATGTAGTCTATGATAACAACTATATTCGACAATGCATAGCAAATAAAGCTAAAATTATGCACTAAAGTTTTCAGAAATTTATATCGATGCAATTTGTATTTATCGTACATGACTTTTTACCCGTTACTTCCTCAATGCACGAAAGTGACAGATTTATTTGACCGTTTAACTTGCGTGATAAACCTATGAATACGAGATGGACACGAATTTACGCTACAGGGAAGATTGGACATCGTTGATTAAATTCTATCGTGGATTGTTTCAAATTTCCATCTCATCATCATTGGCATTTCCCAGATTAGATCACTGCTTATTGAAACAGATAATCTCATTCAATCTCAATTGACATATGTCTGGTGCACTGTCCGTCACAGATCATTTATTCTAGAAATTCTGTTACGATTATTGATGTTTTAAATTTCGTAGAAATTTGAGCTCGACTGTGTTACCAGTAAAATCTGTAATCGCGAAATCAGGGAAGTACTGAAATATCACTATTTCAGAGAATCTTTCTCTTTAGGAGCTAAAAGGAAATTGTAAGTCGGAAAGTAACTTCATTATTTTATTTAGAATCGCAATCAGATTTAAAAGAAATTGCTATTTCTAAGCAAATTATAGCTCACCAATATCGAAGGGAATAACGAGGATCTTATTGAATTTTATCTCACGTGCGTCTTACGAATAAATATTACAGAAGTTAAAAATTCGCGGATTCTAGTATTCTTCCCCATATTTGTGCACTTTACAGATTGTTGCAAAAGTAATACAAATTTCCTCTCGGTCACGGATACACATTTTATTTTAATAAAGTAAATAAAAAAATTAGGAAATTGTTAAGAAGGATGATATTTTAATTGGATTTTTGTTACAAGCGTTAACTTTTGTAAAACGTTTGTAACCATCGGAAAGTCCGAGACTTTTGATACACTCCGTACAGCAGTACAATTTTTACATTGGCCGTTCCTCTTTTGTGCACAGCGCCAGACAATTCCGTTGAATTTCAAGTCACATACGTCTCATGAATCGGCATTTACGAAATTGCGAAATGCAGAGAGGCCGCCTGTTTTATCTCGTTATGTGTTTGCGACTTATTTAGGAAAATAAACCACATCGCTGGCGCATACAGGCGACGCGCTCTTTTTTACCAGATCGTGCAATTCCGGATGAATAATTCGCGGAATTTCGAAACGTGATGCTTTTTACAGGAAGACATAAGACGAGAATCAGCGACGCCAGCGTTAGCATTCGCGAAGTCGACGTTTGGCTTGTTTTCGTGGTGGCATAAACGCACCTTTAAATTTCTCATTTTACAAAAAGAAAAAAAAGAACAAGGCGAAAAGATAGAAACTAGCATAGCTCGCGCAGAAATGCCTTCTGCTTTTTTTTCCGGTGACATTTGCGCGCAGATGTCTGTCATAACCCGCAACCCGTATTTTTCCGCGACGCGACAGCGCGGCGTTTCGTAATAATAATTCTGGTGAAATTTAAACAAGAGATTTTATTTTCATTATGCACCGGGCGTTGGAATGATTTGAAATGAAATACCGCGCCCGGACCGTTTTATGAATATTAACAGCGCGACGGTATCGCAACGTTGATAAGCGCGCATCAACTTCTGACAATAATTTCGTTCATGGACATACATATATCGACCTGCGGTCCATAATTTTCCTTGACCTGCAAGAGCCGTACGGGTAAAAATTTATATTTCAATTAATTTCAAAATTATTTCAATTAAATTGCAAAGGAGGTATGGTTTAAATACGAGCAAATTTTCGGAGTGTGCACGTTTTATTTTACAATTCCAATATTTAAAGTCGGTTAAAACAGCAGACCAATGCGGAACGATGTTCCTCTTTTTCTCTCAATTTCCATTGCTCCCAGAACGAATGTACGTAAGTTTACCGTGGCAGTAAAAACAGAGAGCCGAAATCCAAATTGTGTAGGCAGATTTTACATCCCCGCCGTGATGTTAAATCTTCTTTTTTCCCTAATTTCAACCAAGATTCTTCGGAAAGAATCTTGTCTTCATCGCTCGTCCCCGTCTTCGGTCGCACTCTGCCATCCCAGAGTTACTTTAATGATCGAAATAATGATTGAATATTACGGTAACGGTATTTAACTTCTCCCGCGCGCGAGCGGGTCGCTAGAGATGAGAAAAGTTGAAATGGGAAATGGAATTGGATGCATAACCGCCTGCTCTCTGCCTGGTGGAGTGGTGGAGAACGTGGCGAAAACTAGAGACTCAGGTTGACTCTCACACTCGCTACTTCCATCCTCGACGCTTTTTCATCCCCTACGTTTATATCCGTCGTCCCTTGCTCCGCGCTCCGACCATAATCTGGCGCCCCCACCTCAATAATGTCACCCTACTGAAGGCGTGAAAGCGCGAGTAATTCTTTCGACTTGAACGTTAATTGAAGGCGTTGCGCCGGACCAATGTGATGCCGTAAAAGTTTTCATATTACCACGGCTACAACGTTGCGAAAAGCCTCTCGGAATTAATTTTCTAATGAGTTACGATTATCTGGCGAATACGTGAAGAAAATTTGGAGTAATTAGTTGTAGGAGCGGCTCTTCTCTCTCCGTCCTAACTCCGCGCCGTACTTTTTTTTTAATATTTTTTCACTCCTTATCTGCTGAGATTTACGCGGTAATTTCGTCGTACTTTCGAAGCGACGGATAGATCTTTCGACTCTAACGAAGGTTAATTGAAGGCGCTGTCAACGCAAGGAAAAAGTTGCTTGATTTCTCTACCGCGATTTTTTAACGAAGACACAACACAATCTGCGTTTATTAAAAGTGACAGGCAAAGGCGTTAGTTATATCGCGCGTTGATAAATTAAATTATCATTAAATTCGTCGCCCATGTTCCCTTTTTTCTAATATTTTATATGGATGAAAGGAACACAAATATTCGGACTTTTTAATTAAAATTTTGTCCGCAAATCGCCCTTGTATTAAGACATTAAATGTCTACGCTTATGATTGATCGCCGCAAAGCACGATTAATATTACGCTAAACCATCAAGACACTTACGTGCAAGAACTTGTAGCGTCAGGATCACTCGACGTAGTATCGTACTAAAACCATGATCGTGGATAGAACAGAGGCGGCTCAAAGGGCAAGAGTTGAACAGTCTACTCTGACTTAGGATTTAATCAAACTAGAACGTGTAACGATGATAAGTTAGATGTTTAATTTAATAATGTGTATTATAAAAAAAATGAATGTGTATTATAATATCTAATGTATAATAAATGTAATAATTGAATTGAACGTACTTTACATGAAAATATACTTCAAAGTTATCTTTAATAAAGGAATAAGATAACTTTTTTTCTGTGGCTTGAGTATACTTTATAGGCGATGAACTTTGTTTTATTTGTCTTCGTTAAAACTCGATAAACAATCAAACGCCATTGAGAAACAATTCTCCAATGAGAGAAATCACAAAAAATGATACAATTGTTCAAGTTGAAATTAGTTTGCGAACTCGGGAGAAACTTTTGTTCCAAGAGAATTCCTTCAGGAAGAGATAGCTTTATTACGTTTTAGAAAATCAGCTTTTATAAATCCGCTTATAATCGAATAGTAATTGCGTACATGCGTCATGAGGAATCATTAAGTAGTAATGTCTTTGAAGGCCTTTTTGCCTGTATCTGTTCTGTCGGTCTTAAGTTCACTGAGATTAACCTAAACCGGGATTATAACCGCGTCGGACCGACTTACCAACGACACTTCGTTCCCCTGCGAATAGCAGCAATTATTTTCACATTTAGATAATCGTAACGTTATCCTCAAATAAACTTTCTCGAAATCATCATTATTATCATTTCGCTTGAATGAAACAGTTGATAATGTCACATTACGCTACTAATTTTGTACTCTTAAATATGTTAAAATTGATGTTTAAGTAATTGTTGTCGTTCAATTTTATTAATTTATTATATGCTTTTGCCGCGTGAAAGAGTACATTTCCATACCAAAAATTCCTGTGAATAGATAATGAATTCGCACTATTTGTCAATAGATATCTGATTGTCAAAATTTGTTGTAAATGTTCCTAGTATTTTAATTTTTAATTATTTTTTGTTTGTTTGTAAATATTTAATATTAAAACTTAATGAGAGGAAGTACCTAAAAAGTATTATCCACTGAAATTTCTGTTAAGAAAGAAATTAAGAAATTTATGATTATGATACAAGAGTAAACTAGTTTTCGATACAAATTGTACAAATATTATATTTCTTGCACAATTATTATCTTCGTAAATCCACTCTCATTTATCACATGTTGCATTTTCCTGTGTTTCTGTCACAACAGAGTCGTAAAATAAGTAGCGAGGGATATACATGTATATATTTTTGAATTCTCCATTGCAATGCGCGCTCTGTGTACATATTAGCTGAGATTTAATTTACGATTTGCTTTTGCAGCTTAAATTATCTTAGCTCTCGCTAGACCCACGTGGAAAATTTTTACTTGGTTCTTGGCAATTTGCAAGTATCAAATGATCATAAATCGCAACGCGGGAAAATGATAATCGCGTACCGCACATAAATCGAACGGACTTCATTTTTCATATATCTATATCTGCTATGAAATATGTTTCTCGATAGCCATTATCGTATTTCTAAGCAATCTACGATGTAGCATTCCTTTTGGATAATATAAATACTTTCGAAAAGCTTGAAACGTAATTCGTTTTTCACATAGTGTCGTTCTATTCAGTCGTTTACTTCATCGATTTGAGACGTACTCAAGGAAATGCTTGAAAACACAGGCTGAAAGAAATCTAGAAGAACGTACGAAGTTACGTCCTCTTTTACAGTTAGTGCTTTGCAAACATTCTCACGCGCGTACGAGATACGTTTTTTCCAATATTATATGTGATAATTTCTCCCATAATGCATGTGCATGAGTTTTGCAATTTCCACGACAGTGCAAATATTTTCTTGGCTTTTCGGATCTACCGTGACGTAAACATGGGGGGAAAAAACGCGCGTTTGTAATTACTGCAGTTTAAAAAGCAAGATATCGTTTTAATTGCTTCCAGTATCGGTCGGCCGCGGCGTTTACATTCGCTTTGACGCGAGTGTAACGCGAAAAAAAGATAGATAAACGAGCTTTGGTTGACAGCCGGCTCAAAATTTCGTTTAAAAAGATCCGATTTAATTCCTGAAAATGCGTGGTTACGTGCACGTAAACCGACTATATGGCGCGGCTTTCGGGCAGATCTTTTCAAATTTACATTGACGTATTAAATCACATTGAATTATGCGCTATCACGTAATTCCACGTGATCGTTTCGAGTTGCCATCGGCGCGCCCGAATACGCCTGCATAAACGGTGTTACACGATGGACGCACAGCACGCTATTAAAGCGTCGCATTTTACGAAATTGCCGGAGCAAAAGAAGGGAAACGCGGAAAGGAGTTATAATTTATTTTACCGTAATGTAATTTCGACTGAATTAAAATTATATTGTACTTTATTGCATATTTGTTCCGACTATTATTTTGCTTTATTATAATCTTTTTCAGAGATTGGAGTCTTTATTTGATGAGAGGAAGATGTATGTACATTCGTTATTAATTATTTCTACGCTACAGATACGATAAAAACATTTGTTGAGAATTTTCATATAATTGATCCCCAGATATGAATTACCATTGATCGTGTGAAAAATAATTTACATTCGTGATGATACGAAATAATTTATATTCGTTATACAGAATATTTTTCATAACATGTTGGACGCACTTCAGAAACAGATAGGAGACACAAAACCAATATGTAAAGTTTATGTAAACACATAATTCTGTTTCACCTGGTTTCAAAGTTACAGTTATTTTTGGTGTTCCAGAAATGGCTATCTTCGGTCTGTATTTTTAAACAATGCTCGATATCTCCTGGACACTTTCTACCTTGTTGACATTAACTCTGTTCATTGAATTTACTTATTTCAGTTTGTCTTTTTACTAGGAACACTTCACTTACTAACTTGCTATACGTTAGAAATAATAATCAGTATTCAAAGCAGGAAATGGCAGACATGCATTTATTGCATGGCTTATCGAATAGAATTCAATATTTATTATATAATTCATTGAAACAAGATTGAAACAAGTTTATATAGATTTGGATTATTTTCCTAATAGACATTTATTAAATAAGGAAACATTCCAAGGATTATATGAATGCCTACGAGATACAGGTTCATTTAAAAAGTGAGTGTCAAATAGTATTAGTAAATCAGTTAGCATCGAAACTGTCAACCTTGACAAACGAATCTTGAAGAAAATAACTACAACACAAAAATGATTATAACTTTGAAATAGGATACGTGTTTATACTTTACACATTGTTTTTGTATTTCTCATTTGCTACTAAAGTAAGTCCTACGCATTATAAAGCATCACCTTGTATTGTAATATATTCGTTGTGAAAAATTATTAAGTTCTGTTCACATCTATGCCTCTAAAAATACACGCAAAGATTAAGTAACTAGTAAAAAATGAAAAATATTAGAAGCCTATGTTTCCTCACTAATAACAATTTCATCGAGCAAGTAGAATTCAAGTCTATATAATATAATTGAATTTTGTTTGATTAGAATTACCTTGAAAGAAGGAAACGTCCTAAATAGAAAACATATAAAGCATGTCGTCGTTAGCAAAAGTCAATGGCTGCGTTCAGCAGTAAAAGCAGCTTAGCAACTGTTGTAAAATTTTTTAATATAATTAATCTCGCCCTTAGTTCCTCGCTGGATCTAAATGTATAAACCAATCATATTCAAGAGTTTTACGACAGTTGCAAAGCTGCTTTTTCTGCTGAACGCAGCCATTGCTATTCATTTATGACTCGTTTCAGACAGTGATTATAAGGCAGTTTAATTGCGCAAGCATATGTCTGCAGCTAACCTTGCAGAAGGATGCATTAAGCGCGTATCTAGTATAGTACGCCGGGTTTCCGAACTGTCGCGGGAGTTTCTTGATCCCGAGGCCAGCTTCGACCCCGCCTATTTGGCAGCACGCCCGACCACGGTGGACTAGAAACCGGGCGCCACCCGTACAACGACCGATGTCGAGCCTTGTCTCGCCACGTATCCAGAACTCGCGCGATTCGCAAGAAGAATAAATTCTCCAATGGATTGCGGTAACGCGATCGTGACGACGACTACGGCGTACCCCGGCGAACGTCTCCGGTAGGAACGCGCGAGGAATTAATAAATCGAAGCAGCGCGATCAGAGTTCCGCTTATCGCGTTCGGGAAGATACGTCGCATTGTGAATACGAAAAATACACGTAACCACTTGCGGTTACGAGAGGATGGTCTCTCGGAAGTCGCGACCACCCACGATCGGCAGGCAGCCAAACTTTTTTCCGCCCCAGAGAAAGAACGCTCGTTGTTACAGCCACCACGCATAAACTCTTCTTTACTTACGTCCGACCGCTAAAAGGAACGTAGTCGCGTGGCAGCCTGCTCGGAACAAGCCTGTTCGTTTCCCTCGAAACAGGACGTCGCCGAAAAACTCCAGCGATTTAATGGTCCAAGACTCGGCGTTACATGTATCGTCGTTATTCTTCACGCGCGAAACTTTTTCTTTACGGTACGGTGATCTACCTCGTCCTCGCCGAACTCTCGAGACATGCCCCATTTGGAAAGCAAAGTGAGTTACCGGTGCGGCGGGGTCGGCAGACCTCTTTGCCTTCTTTATCTCTATCTTTGAGAATATTATTACCACTTAGAAATTTTTACGGCCACATTTATAGCCATCTCGGTAATAAAGATTTATTCCTTGACATCTGGACTAAACGTGATTAACATATTTCAGTATATAATTGTTTATTTATTAAAGATAAACTAATAATGTAAATGGATGGAATTAAATCTTAAGTGGTTAACTAATATATTTTAATATCAATCGAGTTAACGTTTATAATAATAGTAATGAAATATTGTTGTAAACTGTGGATTAATTTCTTCCTTTTTTTTTTCCCCAAAAATACTACTCGTTATTAACGGTACGTCACTCGAGTTCCGTCTGCTACCTGAACTTTATTCGCGGCAATATTACCCACCGAATACTACCAGTCACGTTTATTTTATTTCTCGACTTTTCGCCTCAGTGCTCCGGAACCATCGATGCGCTACAGCTGAGCGAAACAGCTCCAATCGTTTTCACGAAACACGATGGTACCCAAAGTTCTTCGATTTAATGTGCCTTGACTTCGTTACGTATTACTATTGTTGTACGCCATGGCCGTTGCGCTCTTCGTTGGAAGCTGTAACAGTTGTTAACTTCGTGAAAGCGCGGCTTTTATTGTCGTTTGAAAACAGGCTTTGTTTCGAACTTACATTTTCTCTCGAGTGCATCAAGCATCCTTGAATAGCTAGCACTTGTTCTCTCGTCCCATCGTGAAAGTATCTTAGTAATATTTACGATTACGATCGCACGCGCGGCAAGATTATATTCCAAACTTGATCCTGCAGATAGCTTTCAGTAATTTATTGTTATGTGTTCTGTTCCGAAACAGAATTCGATTATTCTGTGCAAACATTTAAGAAATTTCTACAAATCAGCTAAATCAACGGCTGCATTCAGCAGAAAAAGCAATTTACCAACTGTCCTAAGATTCTTTAATATGATTAGTTCTTGCCTTTAATTCCTTGCTCGATGTAAATGCATATAACTAATCACATTAAAGAATCTTATAATAGTTGCAAAGCTGCTTTTTCTCTTGAACACACAGTCAGTGGCGGGCTAATTAAGTTAAATCGATCTTGCTTATCATAGATCAAGGATTAGATATTTTAGTGGAACTTTATTTTATTGAAACAAAGAGACAGTTCTTAAAAAGTCGATTGCGCTCACATCGTTGAGTTGGGACATCCGCAATATTATGACAAGCGATTCAGGAAAGAGAGGACGAAAATTGTTGATGGGGACAACGGCAGACAAGCGCGGAAGACGGGGAGCCAACGAGACAGTGCAGCGGCGGGCTGGTAGCTTTGTCTTCGATGAACGGTAACTGGGGAAACGGTAACGTCCGACGGACAACAATGGGTTATTGTGTAAAGGTAGGGACGTGCTAGCACAGCGTCTCCGCTGATATACAGCCCCGCCGGCGTGCAACTCCGGCTACGACACCGGGGAGCGTCCCGAAGGGCATCTAGGTTCGCCAACAGCCAGGACGAAACTAGGCAGCATCTCGATGCAAGACAGAGAGAGAGAGAGCCCTAATTACCATGCTACATGGTTAATCTTCGAGATCCAGAATGGCGACGAGACCGGGAACAATGTTCGCTCCCCCCTCTTCCCCCCCCCCCTCCACCCTCTCGCCCCGTTCATTCCGCTATCTCGCGATAGCTGTAACGTAAATGCTCCTTTGCAACGGCGAAGGACTGCGACGGCGTCGATTAGAAATCCTATAGCGTTTCGCCGGGGACAACTTGATATTTATGCGAATATCGGTCTGACGAGTAGCGCTACTTTGTATTTAAGAGATTAGGTATTTTCCTAGAAAAAAAAAAACGTTAATTTTATATACGGTGTATAATAATAATTTGTATGTATTATGTGTAAATATGTATGTATCGCCCGCAATTTGATGAGAGCCTTTGGGCGGAATTTTACGTACGTATTTTTATCTCTTCTCTTTAGTTATGCCACTCTCTGCGGTCGGGACCAAAAGGACTGTCGCACTCAACAAATAATTATTCAAACAAGTGGCATTACCGTCCGTCTCTCGGCTACTTCCCTCTCTTTTACGTAAGGGCGAAATTGGTGGAGCGAAATATTTGGCTCGCTGGAAGATGTGGACCTGCGGAAATGTCTGCACTGTGTATCGAGCCAAACAGTGGCATACGCGTGATATAAAGTTAGGGGAAAATGACGAGGAAGAGGAGAGGAAGTAAGTTACAGTTATACCGGCTAACCTTGCGAATGAAGAGTTATGCCGAGCTCTCCCTGACTTACTGGCTGGCTCAGCAGGGATTAAAACGCCTCTAACACGAGGACCATCTTTATTCACCCTCCTGTGGGCTACCAACTCTATTGCAAAGCTGGTGGCGTTGGCTGGCATGATAATGCACATCGTCTAGTTTCGCTAAGTCTTATTAGAGCGAGTATACTCGATGATTCCTTTGCAATGTCTTCATAATTCACGATTTGGTCTCAAAAAACAACGTGCGTGTTAAATAAATATACATTTGATATGACGAAGATAAATCAGTCACAAACGTGAATTAAGGATCTCGATATTTCTTAATACAATATATATTATATTTATTTCGTTTATTTAGATGATTTTATAGCGGTTTTTTTCTTATTACAAATAATTCTAAAAGGAAATAATACTTTCAGAATTTGATATAAATAGTAATTGTATAAGTTGTATCTATTTTAGAAAATGAAAAATTTGAGAGCAGTATACAAGTATACATTGGATCTTCTAATCCTTTGCGCTTGTGTTAGGATTAGCCGATGTAATTAGAGTAATCGCTGGTCCTGATGATAATAAGAGGCATGCCGAGACAATCTTGCGGCTTGCACGCTCAGATTAACTCGACTACGCGTAGTGTGTCGGACTAAATTTTGAGGAAGCGACTCAGGACACAACGCTAGCACTTACAATTAGTGGAGCAATATATGTAATTGGACGGATTTTAGAAGTGAAGAACTGATTAGCTGCTTGCCGTGAACTTAGAATTTATTACACTGACCGTACTTCCTCTTAAGAATGTTATTTATATTACGTATCTACCATTACTGCGGTTATAATTCTCCAGAGTTAATGCCAAATTGTGTAACACAGTTATTGACATTGTGAGATCTAGACATATTTAATATGCAATATATTGATTAAAAAACCACTAATTAATTTTAAGGAATCAAAATGACATAACTCCTATAAAAAAAAAAGAATGAATACTAAGTGTATTTTAATAAAAATAATCCAAATTTGCAGATGTAATATAAAAAAAATTATTTAATTTTTTTTTTTCTAAAATAGCAATTGTTACAAAAATTAAAAGATAATAATAAATTCAAATATAATAATGTATTTTTCTTGATATTATTATAAAGAAAGATAAATTATTTTTACTCGATTACCAGAATTGAAAATTATTCTTTTATCCGAATTATTTTTATTCTATCAGAATTTGTTGTCTAAGCAATCACTGCATAGTGAATTCAATAAGCCCACGTTCAGCGGAGGATTAATCATTTTATTTTTTGACAAAAATAGTTTTTAAATATTTGTATGATTGTAATATATATACATTTATTTAAAAATTTTGAAATATTGCTATATATAATATTTGCTACATGTGCTATATAATTTACAAACACACACACACACACACACACACACACACACACACATATTTTTTTCATGATCTCAGATTTTATACTAGAATGACCGAAAGAATGTGTAGATTTAAGTTGCGTTTGGAAAACTGCAATAAAGCGATGCAAAATAATTACAGAGGCTAGCGCTTACGCGGATGACGTACGCTTGAATACGTAACAAAGATGATGAATGCTTTCTGGTTTCCATTTCCTCGATTCCCGCCTCGCTGATACGCCGGTGCCGGCGCGCATTACCATAAAGCATTAATATGCCAGACTCCACGGAGGTTGTCTGCGAAAGTGGCGTCGGTATCTCCGTGGAACAGTGGAAGAACTTGAGACAGAAAGAGAGCCGTGGCTGCGCTAGATATGCGGGTGGAAAGAGGATCCTTAAAAGACACATCCATCGGCAGTTTTTCACGCCCTGTACCTATCTGGCAGCGTATCTTACCGAGCCTGCGAGATATAAATGCATGCCGATGTCGCGTCTTCCGCGTGATGGAATGAATTTGTCAGCCGATTGAAGATATCGCTCGGAGGAGTCGGTTTCGTTCCGTCTCTTGCGTCCAAGACCTTCTCATCCTGAATTGAATCTTTTTTTATTCCCCTCCATCGGATCTATGAATGGAAAAGGGAAGATCGATTTGTGTGATAATATGCATCCTGTAGAAGGATCAACGGTGGAGTAGAAAGTTTGAAACGACAAAGAAACATACGGAAGACAATGGCGAAAGGATTCGGAAATACAAAGAACACAGAGCGAGGAAGACTAGCGACGGGAAGAAAGAGAAAAAGAAAGTAAAATGTGCGAGAGATAAAACTCGATGGTGAAAACAGGATGAAGGAGAGATGAAAGTGTGAGAATCGAAGAAACGAGAGGATAAACGCAAGTGGAGCAGATATATGGAAGAAAGAAGTTGGGAAAGCCTAATTTCGCAGTTTTTGTGTAAAAGTGCAAAGACTGGCTCGATCTGACTTCGCATTGGCATGAGCGAACTTGTCGATCGAAGAACGACTTGTTCCTTCCTTACTTATCGAGATGAAATTCTTTTCTTTCGTTATCACGGCTCCACTTGTGATCTGCGGAACACTGCCGCTGGCTTGTACGTCTAGCATTACGAGGTGCTCGCGAGTCGGCAGCGGGAATGAAAAGTAATTGCTCGAAATGGGGTAACCGTTCGTTGAAGCGGTACGAGACCTCGCTCCAGATTTCCGAGCTTGGCCAAATTAAATCGATCGCACTAACGAAACTCTCGGTCGATTTCCACATTAAGAAAATAGAGCGGCATGATCGTTCGTTATTGACCCGTACAAAAATCTAAATGAACGGAAAAATGGCACAATGCGAATTGATTGATTGCCAGATGTTCTCAAAATTAAGCAGAGCAAAAGTAAATATATAAATTTTTATTTATATATAATGCTTATTTAACTACACTAACACACATGCATTGATATTTTACGGATTATAGATAGATTAAATTATAGAAATATTTTCCTTAATTGAATTAAATTTGGAATCTAATACAAGTAAAATGTCTATGTGAGTTTTCATGGATGTTTAGTGTGTAAATTTTATATTCCTAACATGATAGATATTTGTAAGTAACTGGGATTCACCAAATGAAGTTAAAGTAAACGCAAACATTTCGACTCTGGATTTGAGTCCTCTTCAGTGCGAAAGTCAAGTACAAACTATTTGTATTTGCTCAAGCAATTTGTACTTAACTTTCACACTGAGAAGACTCAAATCCAGAGTCGAAATGTTTGACTTTACTTTAATTTCATTTGGTGAGTACATCCTAATTGTTTGTAAATTATATTATGGCGTTAGTAATACATAATTTACTAACCAATATCCACGGAGACTTATAGGCATTTTGTTTGTATTAGATTTATTATTGAAGACCTCCTCTTCTATATATATTACAATTTTATTTTATTTCCATGAAATATGGGATAATAAGTTTGAAATTTTTTATCTGTCTTTTCTTTTTTATTTAAGGAGATCCTTCAGCTTAAAAAAGTGATGAGGACTCACTTTTCTCATTTTAACACGAGAGCACAAAAAAATGCAAAATACCATCGTTATCTTTTAAAAAATAAATAATGAATAACATTTAAGGAATAAGACTATAATTTGTTAGTAAAATATATTTTTTTATAATAAAAATAAACATTTGTTTGAAAAATATTGGAGAAAAATTGTTTACAGTAATTATTTAAATTTTATTTAGATATTTATTCTGATGGAAACGATATCACTAGTATGACGTCATTTAAAGACAATTGACTAATTTATGAATATTTTATACTTTGGTTTGAAAATGATATGGCGAAACTTAATTTTTTCAATAAAATGCCTTTAAACTCCATTCTTTCATATTTTTATAATTCTTTAAAATTATTATATTTTGTTTACCATTAAATTACTTTAAATCCTTCTTCTTATAAAAATTTCTTATAAAACTATTTTAGAAAATTATTTAAAGAAAACTATACGATCGAAAAATTTAGAAATGCCTACATATTAATTACAAAAACTTATTCTTAATATTTAATCAAATCTTTATATTACGTGAAAGTAGAGAACCCCTTTCAATTGAAAATTATTGATACTTTTGTATTGTTGTCAGAAAATATATCTGCAAATTGATCAACAATTTAAATGAAGCAAATGGAGAGAAAAGGGACATCCAGTATAATTCGGATGATATATTAGATTTTAGTTAGTGGTACATCGATTTATTGGCCATAATCCTTTCACGATCGCGGATTGTCGACTTAGGATCATTCGGAGTTGTAATATCTCGGCGGTCCGACCGCCGTAACAAACCTTCTTTCCAAAGAAATCTTCAGACGCCAAGATTCTGTGGCGGATACGTGAGATCCAATAATATCAGCGCGATCTCTTAGTATTAGTACGGCAATGCTGATCCAAGTATCCTGGCTACGGCCCAACCGACTATTGCCAGCAGAACAGAATTATTTCCTATCTTTCGTTCCGCGCTCTCGTCTCGCGACGAGGGAGAAAATGGTTTGAATTATGAACGCGAGTTTCGTTCGTTGCGAGACAGATCGACTGCGTGAAGCTAGAAGATATCTCTGATTAATATATATTGAATTTATCGAACAACTTGAATCTAATGGATAGTAAGTGGATCTTGCGCTTGGTTTCTACGGCTTGGACTCTAGATACGATAAAATTTGGACGATACGTGCATCAAAGCATCGACATTAGGATCTGGCACAAGTCCAGGCGATAATATATCGAGAGAAGGAAGTGAGAGCACGAATTGAAATAGAATTTTATCATTTGTTCGTGGCTTTTTTGAAAGGGTTGAATACAATCTAAATTGTCATGTTTACGTGATGTAAATTATTATCTTCATTGCTGTATTTATTTTTCGTGGTCATTGACATTAAGCTCAACTTCGAAAATTTTCATAGATAAATCAATGATTCCCGATAGCAGTGTATTGTATGCGACTACAAGTTTTGATAAAATATTAACAATACGCAACGACACAAAGGGAATCTGGCGTGGATCCAAATGGTGATTTCGTATACGGAATTGTTTTCTCTCGGCTGTACGTCGTTCATCTCGCGCTACGGGGAGCGATGTCGCGATGGGTGGCCATGCGTGACGCGGCGAGAGAGTGTCAAGCCAGGTGCATAAATCGTTCCGATACATTTGATTTCTCCTTCCTTCGTTCGCGTTGCAATGGAGCGCACGTGATAACCGATCCGCCGTGGCCCAGGCTTTAAGCAAGTTACTATGGGACTGAATATCACTGGTAGAAGATGCCGAATGTCATCGAAACGGAAAAGGGTGCTGCGCGCTGGAACCAGTCGAGGTGTGACTCCGAAGAAGCCGCGAAATGGCGCATAAATTCTGCAGTCCGTTTCCGGATCCCGTCGTTCATTGGAAACACTTTTCTTACCCACGAATAATAATGCATGAAAACATCATTGACGATATATAAGCAATATAATCTCGTTATAATTGAATTATTAACAATTTTGAATATTGATTTTTTTTTACGTAATATGTTTCTTCTAGTTATTCTGCGTATAAAAGTATTGAGGTAGAAATATTAAAAAATTATTAGACACGTTTATTAGATATATTTTATACACTTTGGAAAATTGTGTTAAATTTATCAAATTTCACACATCTCAAACGGTCTACTCAAATTTATGTATTAATTTAACATAAGATGAACATGTTGGAAGATAGTACAAATATTATTTAAGAAGATAAACAGAAAAACGATAATGCTAACACAGTTTGTAAACAAATAGTGAAAACATGCTTATTCAGTAAAATTTAACATTTATGATATGTTAAATTAACACATATTTTATTCATTTATCTTACAACTTACGTTTCAAAACATATTATTTTTATGTTATTTGTTTTCTTATGAATTGTATTATTTTGACACTAAGAAGTGTTGAACATTAATTTAACACAAACACAATCACGTTATGTGAAATTAACATTTGAATATGTTACAAAATTCAACACAAAAATTTAACAAGGACTTTTTAAATAGACTGTTTTTAAACAAATACGATATGTTTTTTACTGTGTATTTTACTCTGGTATATATTTGATATAAAGTATTAAATATTATATCTTATAAATTATTAATTCTTCGATATTTGTACCTAATAATATTTTTATATGCAGATTAATTGAGGAATTGTATTACGTAATAAAAAATCATGTAATTCCATTTTAAAAAATGGAGGTGACTTTGAAATCTTCGAAACATCTCCACCCAAAATCCAGAAAAAATTATTATCAGCATATTATGTTCTTCTTGATATTTTTGTAAATAAATTATTTTTATTTCTAAAAATAGTGGAGATATTCTAGGACAGATTTACTGCTTCATTCTCTCTGTATAGACTGATGAGTTTCAAGTAATAGAAAGAAATGAACCTTTTAGCTTATGCGCATATATACTATGTTTTATTTGTGAGTCACTTGATCTGAGTTTATTATATGAAAGTAGTGATTGTATTGATTTATACTTGTATACTGTGTGAAAGTATGTGAACTTGAACGCAGCATTGTGCCTTCAAATATGACGGCAAAGTCGATAGTCTAGATATGTATAAAGTCTAGATATAGAAATCTGCGGTTATATCGTATGAAAATATAGTGCTCTAACGATAGTTAAAAAGCATTCTCTAATAGCATTGTTATTACATTAATTTAGTTTTGTTACAAGTGTGGCTTATAAGGTCTCTTTCTACGTAGTCCTCAGCGTTTCAGTTATTTTATACCGCGTATCTCGTCATTGTAGAAATGGGTCATAAAAATAAGAGATAAATGCTCTTAATGGAAGATAAAAGCGATAGCGTTTACTACAATCTTTTACAAATGAATCATGGAGCACAGGTATTAAGAGCGCTCTAAGTGCATTTGTATATTTTTTTCAAAATATTTTTATCCATGAATGAAAATGACAACATTTGCCGCGCTTTACTCATAAATGTATTTTCTCGTCACTGAAAGGGCAAAATCTGTCATTCGTAAATCCCGACGTTGTAGCGTAGGCACCGATTCGAAATGCAATGCGAATTGTTGCGATTCCATTGTGTGAAAATACTAATTCGGGACTTCTCCGACCGCGACTTCGCGCATCGCTTTCGGCAAAGCTTCCCTTCCGTATTCTCGCGTGGGAAGGCCGCCTAGTTTCGAAGTGGAGCGCAGTTATTCCCGCGTTCGTGGAGGAGAGAGACGCGTGATGATTTAGTTGACAGTTTTATGGAATGGCGTATAGCACGACGCGGCAACGAAGATAAGTAGGACGCGAATGAAAGGGGCCCAACACCCTCTACGCTCGGGTAGACAGCAAATAAAGCCCACCGCCATCTCCTGCGGAGAACGCCAGTTTCTGGACTTGATGAATTTAGTTGCCGGCGACGACGACGACGTAGACGGCGACGACGACGACGACGACGACGCGGTGCTTCCGGCCCTCTTGCTTCCGGTTTCCCGTGTTCCGGTTTAACACTCTCGCGTAACACGGATAAGCGCACGTTTCCGCTAAGATCAAGCCGAAGGTTTTATACTACTTCAAGCGATGAATGTTGCTGAATATGCGGGATTCTCGCACATGTTTGTTGTTTTTACGCCTTTTTTAATTGATTATTTTGTGCTGTATCAAATTGAATTTTATCATAAAAGTAATCAATTTATTACCCTGCAGATCCAAGTGAGTAAAAAGTGACTTATGCAATATAATATGTTATTTTTACAATATTTTTATAATATATATGCAGTATAATGTGGTATTTTACACGGGAAACTAATCATGCATATATATTGAAGCCGCTTTTTACACACTTGGATTTACGTGAAAGTGTAATTATTTTTTAGTGATATTCTATAATGAGATATTGTTTAACAATTTTTTAGCCTACACGTTAAAACTAAATTTTTCAGAGTAATAACATATCTAACATATTTTTATGATTTCTACCTTAAAAAAATCAAAGGTATTAAATTATATTCTTATACCTTAGACAAGTTGTGTTGATATATTGTATTTACTCGACAATTTGAATATTTCTCGTTTCAATGAAGATTGTTTGACCGCAAGGAGCGAGCTTTTTTCGCTTTATATTTTCGCACCGATTTTTTTCTCGATAAAATCATCCTTTTCAAAGAAGTGTACTGCACGAAAGGAAAATCGATCCAAGAGAATCTTCCACCAACGCGTCACGACGGTGGGATCACTAATGAAAATAAGCAGGGTCGTCGGCTAATTGCGCAAGAAGGGGTCGACAGTACTCATTAAGCGGTCCCACCTTAAAAATGTCCTGTTAAATGGCACATGGCCCGATTCACCACTGCGGTGGCATCAGCACCGGCATCATCGTTTGAAAATACGTCATATATACGGGGGTAGACGGAGTTAATTATCTAAGGCGGCAAAATAATTACCACCACTATTATATCGAAGGATTTTATTTTCTTTGAAAGAGAGAACTCTAAGAGCTTGATAAAATATTTGGATGGTGCTAGATGCACCATCCTACTCGCGATGAACGAGCTGATCGCTTTTGTAATAGAGTAAATTTCTTAATTAAATTTGTCAGTATTTTGCGAAAAATTTTTGTCGGAATTCAGAACTGTGCTCGCACAGGAAAATCTAATTCATTTGATATTCAATTAATAAACAGAATATTATTTCATTCGGAGAATTGTAAAAAAAAAAAAGACAGTATTATTTCGCTAATCAAATATGAATTCTTTAAGATTTAATATTTAACGCTATCATAATTTTCCATATCACTATATATGCTTAAATTATTTGACTGTTAATGAGTAGTATTGTAGAAGTTTATCTTTAAGAGACAATCTTTTACTTTTGTCGAATATTTTATACTTCTACTTACGAATCTGCAATTTTTTGTTATCTTACAGTATTAGTTATAATTTTTGTATTAATAGAGAAAACTGAAAATACTTGATTTTTGGGAAGATTTGATCTCTATTCATTCTTTAAACAATGAAAAGATTTAATCTGTTTCATATTACTAGTAGCGTTTATTCCTATTTTTATTTTGTTTGTAATCAAAAAGTTTAAATGAAGGATGTACAGTCTTTGCAAAACCAATTAAATTTGGAAATGTGTTTAATATGTAATCCATAATGCGAAAACGAAACAGTTTAGCTCCGGAATATTTTATTACAAACGGAATGAGAATCACTAACGAGAATCACTAACATAAATGACTGTAAAACACCTTTAAAATCGATAAAATTACACGCAAATATTTTCATACAACGTATACTCATATCGAAACGGGTACTAGTATCGCCCACGATTCCTCGGGTATTCGTATCGCACACGATTCTGCGGATATTTACATTGTACATGGTTCTATTGATATCTGAATTAGTGGGTACCGCGGAACCGGTTCAAATCCATATACACAGATAACAAAGCGGGCGGACGGGTGCTCGGTATTTCAAGCTCTAATTTCTAATGATAAGTAACCCCAAATTGCAGTTGAGCACCGACGAAAAATAAAATGTTGATGCATTTTACTTTTTGAGATGCCCAATTATTTTTTTTTTGTAAGTATTAAATTGTTTTTTAAATTAAGCTTTATAATTATAGATTAAAAGTCTATAATGGATAAAAAATTGGTTGCTTTAAGAAAGAATTATAAGCTTTGTCAGCAAAAATCTATTTGTTTAAAATAGAAATTTGTGTAAAAATTAAAAGTTAATATTAAAATTCAGATTAAAAAGTTCTTCTTAAATATATTTCATCCATGCAAGATAGAGGACACTTGATTCACGAGTCTCTCATAACATGCCTGTCATTTCTCATCTATTTTTAGCAGAAAACATGCACATCCTTTTTTGTTTTAGTCTCAGAGTATACAAATTATACAAAGACAAAATGAAGTCGCTCCAAAAAGCGTACTCCAATAGACCCGGAAAAGTTAAAATGGACTGTGAAGCATATCTCAGAAGGAAATGTAATACGCTCCGTAAAAAAATTTAATATTTCTGTAATGATTTTGAAAAGGTATGCTCTTTTAATTTGATTAACAAAGATTTTATTTAGTGTAACTTGGCTGTGAAACGTTACTTAATTAAGGTTACTCTAATGACTCTATTACCTTTAGTTTTATTACTTATATTCATAAAAAGTTTAAAAATTAAGATCTTTTATCAATTTCATTAAGATAATAGACATCCAAGTTGATTATGGAGAGATTCAACGTTACTTAATTATTAAGTAATGATTTTGACTGATAGGTATTACCAAGATAACTTGTTTATGATTCAAATTACAACTTGTTCGATTTTATAAAAACTTTTAATACAAATTGATTCATTAATATCTTTAGTTGCACAAATTAAAATATAGGTATGACATGATATCCCGAATCAAATCTTCCTTTGGATCAAGTGTCCCAGAAGGAATTTTCTTGATATATTTTAATTGTTTTACTAAAATATAAATTACTCTAAAAATTATTATTTAAATTATTTTTTAAATTTAATTAATGTAGTTAGTAGGGATGCAACAGATATCCGGTCGATTTTTTACAATCCAGCCGGATATTTCGGATATTCGATCGGATTGTGAAAAAGTCGTTTCCCGCAATTTGGGTAGAAATAATTATACATATTTAAAATTTAAATTTTTATAATGTTTTATTATATGTATATTTGGCCAATCCATAAATTACATATTTCTTTATTAATGTTTAAATATTAATTAACGTATATAATATAATTTAATTCAAAAATTAAATTAAAATAAATTTTTATGCTTTTATATACTTTTTCTTTGCATATTACATTTTAGTCACACATTATTTTCTAAGGATTTAAAGTATTTTATATTGGATTCGATTGAACGCACTCAGTACGCACTGGTGCACATTAAAGTGCGTCATACGCAAAGTAACGTAAAAATATTTGTATAAATAAATATAGAAATCGATTAAATCATGAAATACTCAATACATTTTATTGTACTATTAGATAATATATATAAAATATATATTTCATAATTTAAAATATTTGCATTTCATTTTTATACTCAAATTAAATCAGTGTATAACGGCTTTAATATGCACCAGTGCGCATTAGTGCTTCCAATCGAATTCATTATATCCATTATATCTTTTATAAGAAATATGAGCATTTCTGCGTTATCAGGCAATAATCTGCTTCTATTTTTTGTATAAATATTAAATTTTTATAGTAATCCGATTATTCGACAAATCATTATCTCTTGCATCCAAAGTAGTTAGACTATCAAATTTACGCTATCAAAATATTGTATCTGTGCTATAACATAAGAACGATTTAATTTTTTCTTTTTGGAAATAATTCAACGAAATTAAAAGGGGCGAAAAGTGTCTCCAGTTCCCCTTATAATGTATCATTTGACCTAAGAGACAACTCACTTTTTAATATTTTTTAAGATAACTGTAAAAGATAAAACAATGAAAATATTTATGTAATTGATAATAAATTACATATTAGATAGTAAGGTATAAATAACAAAAAATCATATTGAGCAAATGATGTTTATAGAAAAGTGTACGATAAGGAAAGAAATTGCAAGATAGGAATCAAAAAAGACTCTAAAGAACCCAGGGAAGCTAATGAAGCACGACGGTGGAATGAGAAAGCTGTATACTGTGGATAATTAAACCGAAGGTGCTGTTTCTGTCTAATGGCCACTTGAGTGCAAATTGCAAGGACGTATGTCTGGCGTTCGCGCATCCCCCGAATAGTCGATTTGACAGAACAGACTCGTAAAACGGACGATTAAGCGAAGATTAACTCCTCGAGTCACGAAACGTGTTGGTCGCGGACGGAGGAAAACGAAAAACTATCGTTTCCTTCGTCTACCCTCGATCTTCTCCGATCCCCCTTGTCTATCGTGCTGTACGAAACATCTTTGTGGATGGTAAGAGCACCCCGCTATTTACTCGAAGCGTACAGGGCAATGGGATCTAAAGGATTCCGTTAATGGGGTTACTCCGCTGCGTCGTTATGGAGTCGTAACCGCTTCCCATCTTTAGTCCTTGTAGGATCATGTCTTTTCTAATCAAGGCGGCACCATTATATTGCTTTTATCCCCAGGTGTTTTTTCCCTGCTATATTTGTTAACGCATTCGATAGATTAAATATTTCTCATACATATATGGAAAGAACGAGTTTGCCGAAGTATAAAAAAATTATTTTCAAATCTGTAAATGTGTGTCTAAAAATTTAGACATACACAGATCTGAAAATAATTTTGTTGGACTAAAATAATTATGTAGAAAAATTGAAACCTGAATAATACTGTAAAAAACTTTTTACATTTTACAGTGAGAAAAATTTCTGGTTAAAAATGAACGAATTAGAATTTTCTGGTTAAATCTTTTATAATTCTAGTTGAGATAATCAGATGTTTAATTATGATTCCTAATTGATATAATCAGAATATTACTAGTTCGTTCATTTTCAACCAGAAATTGTTCTCAGTGTAGCAATTAGCTTGTGAACATTCTACATAATTCTTTTCAGATCTATATTTAAATTAGATACTTTAGCAAATTGTTTTTTTTCCGCGTATATCGCAAAATTCTATGCAAATAAATAATAATCAAATAATAATTTAATAATATGACAAGACGGAGTATTTTCAGTAACAAACTTATAAAGGCATTCTGTCGAGAGATAAACAAAAGATTCAACGTTCTTTCAAGACAATTAAATTGTATTTACAATTTATGTAAATCTTAATATAGAAAATGGGAATATGATTGCTTTGTTTTATAATATTTACTATTATTAATTTAAGATTGAATCAAAAGGTAAAAGCCTTAATATTTTTAATAATAAATAAGATAATCGTTAAATAAAAAATTCGCTCTCTCTTCATCTGAATTTATTATAATGAATGATTCACACTTTGCATTTAGAATCAATAAGAACACGCTTGAGGATAAAAAGAAAAAGATGGAAAAAGGACTAGTTTTATGGTTCTGCAATACATACGATCGTGTCCTATATAAGTTATAAAACAACAATTTAGAAAAATTGGATGATTTTCTTATTGGCAAATTTTCACGAGCGCAACAAAAGGAAAGAGGGCGAAGAGAGAATGCAGATGACCGTAAGTATCGAGGCAATTCGTCCCAAAATAATTCTTTCTCAGATCTTGTCCATGTAAAAGCACCGCAGAAGTAGACACATAAATTTCTCTATCTCCGCGCTCATTACAATTTTATCTTTGCTCCGTTTGATTTATTCCGAAAGTTTAGTAACTTTACCATTGTGTTCACGGACTGAGGAAGATTGCATTGTGCGCTGGGGTACTTACGAGGGCAGCAAAAGGAGACCAAGTTTCGTGCACGATATGCTACCGAGTCGTAGGAATATTTCGTTGCGCCACGTTTAGAATGTGTTTTTTTTTTCCTGTGTCGCTTAGCCTGACTCTTGGCTTGGCTTTAATTAAAATCCGAGAAAAGCTTCATGTACATGAATACTACGAAACGCAAAACGTTCCTCTTTAACGTTCAAAAGTCACTGTTTATATTTAAAAAAATGGAAAAGAAAATGTATTTAGAAAAATATTTGTTTATATTGTCATATTAAGAGTTAAATCGAGGAATAACTACCTTATACAAATATGAATAACATTTGTTACGCAAATATAAATCATATTTTATGACATAAAATAATACAAAAAATTTAAGTTAAATAATAAAATATTTAAGTTGGAATAGATTATATTGCAGAACAAATGGATAATCTTTTATGCACTTATTCTAAAATAGTCAGTTTTTGATTAAATTTTTTAATCAAAATCTGACAACAGAGACATATGTATTCACGTATGTTGATGATTGGCAAGAAAATGTAATTAACAATCTTCGATATAAGCAGCGCAAATTATCTCTTGAACTGCTAATTCTAATTACTTGCAATCACGTCGTTCTAGGTCGATACGACCTAGCTGACGCAGTTCGCGTGGGTTACAGAGAATCACGTCGATTATGGCTCGTAAATGCGACCGTAGTTCACGAACTGCGTTTAAACCGACACGTCATCTTTAACGACCCCGGAGTCGTAAAAGCGTGTCACTGTTACTTTTCATCCGGCTCCTGGAGCCCGATGAAACAATCCCTGTAAATCAGCCCTCGCTGTTCGTCCAAACCCTTCTCTTAGCCGACCGGCCCATTCGAACAGCACAATACTTCGTGAAATATGAATGCGAGAAGGGAATTACGGTGAACATAAGAGGAAAAGGGGATTCTGAACGTGAGAGGGATTCCGAGCTCGATCGGTCTAGCGAAGGTCGCCAACCATTGTACTTATTAATTATTATTACGTCGAACTCGTTAGTTGCGTTGTATAACCATCTACTTATCTAAAACTGAATTCTATATATATATATATGAAACTAGAGATATACAAATCAAAGTTTTTTTTACTCCGAATTGAATCGAATCGAATCCAATTTTTTTTTAATATGAATCGAACCGAACCGATTCGAATCCGAATCGAATCTGGAAGTTGATTATATATCTTGAAATAAAATGAAAATTACAAAAGCGAACAAATTCACTAGAATATTTATAATGTTATTGATCAACACCTAGTGTATGTTTATATATATGTATAAAAAAGATTGTCAATATAAATATTTAATTCTTATATTTAAACACTTTAGGCCAGTATTTATAGTCGATTCTTATATTTAAGACTGTTTTAAGTTCAGTCTTAAGATATGAACCAATAAGAGTATCGGATTAGCATCCTAAGATATTACTTAATGGTCTCAAAATAAGGACTATGAATATCAGTCAAAAATTAGAAATTTTTGTATAGCGATTCAAATTCGAATCGAATCGAATCTTGATTTGATTCGATTTGTATTGGAATAATTCGCACGTCTCTATATGAAACTTAAAAAACCTAAACCTTACACTCATATCCGTAAAAAAGAAATTTTTACTATAAACATTATTATTGTACTTTTTATCGTTTTACTACATTACTATTGTATTTTATTTTTTCTGTTACAGGTAAGATATACTCAAGATGATTTATAAAACGTCACTAATATCACATACGTGGTAAGTTTTTTCTCAACGCTCAAGATCCATCAATTATTTTTGATGAATCTCTAATATCTTATTCGCGATTCCTTCGTGTACTTGCGAACCTCTCTCTATTCACATCACATACTGCTGGTTCACGTCGGTCGTTACTCTTGAGCCTTCCCTGGAATCGTATGCATGTGCACGTCTACGGACGACAAATCTAGGACACCATCTGTTGTTAGCGCGAGGTATGAGAAGTGGAGAGAAGGACGTCCGTGGCAGTGCCGCTGACATAATTATGATTAATTATAATAATACCCTACGCGCCGAATACCAGACTGCGGCGACACGCCGCCAAGCCGTACGTGCGCTCTAATGTAGTCAGCCGATAAGACATTCTCCGCCTAGGCGACAGTGTCACGGAAATCACATTAGAAACATAACGGTGCACAATTAAAAAATGTGTTTTTACAACTGTGATGCTACATCCTTTTTTAAGTGTTTGTAGATGAGAATTATACTTTTCATTCTTCAATTAAAAATGTTTATTTTAGAAAGAACATTTCAAATTCTACGGAATTCTACGGTATAAAATCTGAATTCAATTAAAAAACTGAAAAAAGATGCTGAATATATACTGCAAGAAGACAGATCGTATTGATTTTAACGAAACGTCGTAGCGCAGTAAAAATCATTTTCATAATGTACTTTTTATTTTAATCTCGATAACGGCAATATCAGTGTAGAGTGTAGTAACTAAGTGATTTTCTGTTTATATTGAAAACATACGTAATTTTTCTATTTCCTTATTGTATAGGTATTACTAAAACTTGCGATCACTATCGTACTCTATGAATTACGATTTATCAGCACGGCTGCCCCAAGTTTGTATACATTTCTACGCTATTTAAATCCACACATTTATAACCCGTATATTACACACGCAGGGCTTTATTAATTGAATAATAACGACTAGATATTTTCGCGATATCGGTTATATGCGCGCATATTATCCGGAACCATATTTCAATGGTGTTATCGCACGTTCGGAATTAATTTTCGCTCGTGTATCTACTTTCGTTCAAGAGATGTACGAGTTGCACGTATTGATCTCTAAATCCGTCTTGAGCATGAATACAATTTACCTTTGCATGTGTTGCAACTGGTGGTACCAGCATATTTAGACCTTTGATTAGCACAGGTTTGGTCGCCAATTTGCTGTTTCGAACTTCAATACGATTATCAACTGTTAATACCAGAGCTAAGTGGCTTTGGCATCTCTACTAACGTGGAAATTCAGTTTCGTTACTTCTCTGCATGCTAAGTAATCTCTATTGATTAATTTCATTGATCGTTACTTACACATGAAGGATAATTTGACGATTGATTTTAAGCAAACTTCTTCACTCACTTTTGTATTTCAGTCATCTTAATATGCCAGATATTGAAATATGATCTTAATAATAGTGATATAAATTTAATTAACAATTAACCGACTTAAGGGGGTCTCCTACATTAGAGGGTTAAAAAAAATTCGATTTTTTTAATATAAATCGATAATACAACTCTTCGAGAATATGTTTCTAAAATTTTAGAGCGAAATTCGTA
>NW_017305705.1:2353351-2360754 GCF_001594115.1 Trachymyrmex septentrionalis
TTATAAATCGATAGTACAACTCTTCGAGAATATGTTTCTAAAATTTTAGAGCGAAATTCGTAGTCCCTTAATATAAATTCAGCGCTTGTAAATACGGGTGCATGGCATGCAGGTATAACATAATAAATAATTTAAAAAAAATTGTTTTTATTATTAGTTCTAAAGTACGCTTAAAGCCATTCAATTTTCATTCTGGAAATTTTTTTTTATCTTTTAGTTTCGATGATATTCACTTAAAAAAAAACCGGTTTTTTCCGAGAGAGTCTTTTACCCCTAAACAACCTCAAGATAAGCACAAACAAAAAAATTACGGGCCTAATATTTTTTCATGCTCTACATTTCCAAAGCTTATTAAAATCTGTAGAGTTCGGTTCTCTTATTAGTTGCACGAGAGAGGCCCGAGTAGCTCGTAGAATGGCTGAAATTCTTCAGAATGAATTCCATGAGGAAGCTGAAAGATTGTTGTATGTCCCTGAAATAACAGATTATAACTGTAACTATTCAAGAACTAAATTGAAAACTTTAAACGCGTTTTTCTCGAAATTTATTTTTTGCATTTTTTCAATTTTATATACACGATTGAGAAAAAAGTATTTGTCCGATTGATTTTGGGCTTAGTTAGTAGTCAACCATCCTCAATGAATCTAAAAAATTAAATAAAAATTAACATTAACAATTTTTTGTGCATAAACAAACGGCTGCTTAGTGAAAGTCGTAACTTTTTTTTCAAAGTTGCACAAAATTTTAATTTATATACTTTTTTTAATTTTTGTAGATTCATTTAGGATGATATTCTATAAAAATTAAAAATATCGTTTGATTTTTCGTTTTTGACATGAATAAAATTACAGTCGATAGGACACAAAATCGTAACATCATGACGAAGCGCCAAACTAAATGTTTATATTTTTATTATTTTTAATACTTTTTCTCATAAAAATTTGTACGTACTTTACAATAGTTATATTAAAACGTGCAAAAGTTTGAAATCGATAAACTTCTTTTTGAAAAAAATTACGAAAGATCAGGTATTTTCGGTCTTCTAATGCAGGAGCTGCCCTTCTCCCCTCAATTTTAAATTCTTATGTTAGAATCTACAAAAATGAATTTCTTTTTTCATTGAAATTTTTATAAAGCTCTTAAAAATTTATTAAGTAAATATAAAATGTGATCAAAAATTTAAATTAATTATATATGAATTTATTATACAATATATATATATGGATAAAAATGATGAAATAAAACATAAATAACACTTAAATATTTAACAATAAAATTATAACAATAAAATATCAATATATAACAATAGAATATAATAAAATATAAAAACAATTTATTTTTGAGAATCAATTACTTCATATGTTTTTTTTTATTTTTAGATTTTAGACATTTATGCCTTTTAATATCGAATTATTCATATATTTTGTTTGTTGTAATACTTACGAATATAGGAAGTAAGAATTTAATTAGACATTCAGAGGAAGGCATTGAAATCTAGCTTAAGCACCCCAGGACTTTGCGAACAAGCGAGCTTTAAGGCGCCACGTCCTCACTAATTACAAGACAAAGGAGCAAATGCTATAGATTAGCTCATTAGTAGAACGCTTGTCTCGTAATACAATTAATTCATCCCATGGCAACGCCTCTCGCGTGTATCTCGCCGTCTCGCGCCGTAGCTCGTCTTTCAAAGCGAGTAGACGATGCGAAGAGATCAATATAGCGGACTCAAAGCAATTAAATCGATTGTCTATACATCGATGATATATACCGATGTACATATCTGTTTCAGAATCTCGCAATCTCGTGTTTTTATGATGATCGCACTCAATAATAATCAATTTTCTTGGTTGGATAATAGCCGTTCGCGCATTCGGTAGAGCTTGATTAATTAAACGAGCCAGCCAGTAGTGCATGAGCCCGACTATCGACGAGTTATTACTCTTCACGTTCAATAATAAGAATCCGATATTGTAGAATAACACTCGTACGTTTGCCTGGCAAGAATCGTGCTCTTAAAATTCAAATGACAATGAGCGCGAGGGAATGAACGAGCAAGCGAACATCAGTTCGGCAGCGAACGAAGCCAGCCGCAGCCGTTGTTCCTGCGGATATCACGCCGCATTGTTACGCGAATAGCAGCAACGTTCCGTAATTAGTCAGCGGTTGATGTACTCGTTTGCCTTAGTATTATTGCGCCTGTACAATATCCGCTGCTCCTTTCACTTAGTGCCGCGCATTTCTCCCGATATTGCATTACTCTGCGCTTCCGAAACGCAACTTACCTTTCTCGCAGAGCTTCTCTGCCGGATTACGAATCAACAAATTTCATCGAGCGTACCCGCAATGGCATCATAATCCACTATGTCGTGTGGAAATCGGCTGATGCCTGGCTACATCGCCTTTTGATGTTCCACGGCAAAAGCCACCTAAGTGGATCTTTGTTACATTCTGCCGCGTCACTGTCGACGTCCCCCGAGGCTCTCTGACATTTCGCCCTCTGGCATCGATATTTGTATGCTTTTGAAAATACATTTGATGATAACATGACATAATCAAATAAAAAAAATATCCCAACTTTTTGGTTCAAGTCCATGATGAAATTAAAAAAGTTTTTTTAAAATTAATTATATTCTCTTATAAGTATTGCTGTTTGAGTAAACGAATGATTTCGAAGTAATAATAATGAATATTTCCAATTATAATATACTGATAGTGTTGGACTTAAAGTCAATTTTTTTATTGCGAATTTAATAGATAAATTTAAATCTGTAAAAAATAAGTAAAATACAATCCAACTTCTATGATAGTAAAAATTCATTGTTAAAGCTTTCGTAAGTATATAAGAATATTTTTTTAGATTTTTATGCAATCCGAAACAATATAAAAATCCGCACTGAAATTCGAAGATACAGGTTGCGAAGAGTGAAAATTTTACATTGTCAACGGAGAATTAAGAATCAATGAACATGTAGAGAAAAATTAACAATCACGTGCGATTTAGTTATCTCGATGTTGTGCTGGATGTAATGAAAAGAAACGTAAAGTGAATCGAATCCATCGAACAATCGTGGGAAGAATTTGATTACCTGATGTTAGCGAAAATCTCAATTTAACTGTTATTTTTCCGGTTTGTCGTTTATCTTACTGCGAACAGTTCTTCCGACGAGCCGGGCTCTTAATATTCTCGAGCGTGCAGGGGCGAAGGAACGTTTACGGCGCCATAGGTATTCCGGGATGCTTTTTTAAGTCCGAACATTAAAAACATCGTTAGCCCGTTCCATGAGGAGAGTTGGCAGGGCAGTGTGGGGGAGAGGGGCTGGCTGGGAATGTAATTAAGTGCGGTTCAAGATTTACTGCTGCTGCCTCGTAGACCCGTAGCCGCCGAAGAGAACGGCGTAGTCCCCAGCAGCGGCAGACTCTCCGGCAGAGTGTCCTTTTAAACGTTAGGTTATGAATTTAGCGAAGCACGCGCGATGATAGAAATTATTCGCCAAACTCGCCGTCTCTCTCTCTCTCTCTCTCTCTTCTTGAGTTCCCACTCGAACTTTCATTTTCCTCGGCGAAAATTTATCGGTACGTAGGCTCGTACAGCGGCGAAATGGCAGAGACATTCGTCGAGGTCTAACGATGTCTATCAAGAACTCACGTTTAGAATAACGCGTTTCATATTAACTGTAAGATTTACGGTTAGATTTGCAGGATATTTTTGTTGTTAGTAACACAAAATTTAACTTGAATATTTACTGTTTATGAAAATTATTTATCGTCAGTTATTTAATATTGTTAACAATAATATAATAATAATTATTATTATAAATATTACTGTTATAACAGTTATTGTTATAACATTATTGATGTATAATTATAAAGAGATTACGTAGTAGAACATAAAATGAAAAGAGAAATGTACAATTAAAAAGTGAGAGATTAATAATTTAATCCTAAAAACCCCTGAATCTGAATCTAAAAATGAATGTAAAATGAAATTGAAGCTAGAACGCAAAATAGAAGTTAAAAATGATATAAATATAAATGATGTGAACTAACTAAGTAGCAAAAGAGATAGAAAAACTGAAAGATAGCAGACTTAAAATGAAATAGAGGAACTGAGATATATAATAATAACGTATAATAAAAATGCTGGAAAGTAAAAGAAATAAACTGTTACACAATACACTGAAAAAATGATGTTGTTTTAAAAGCTTTATTTTAAGGGAAAATAATCTTGTTGATACAACAGCAGTATTAATGAGACAAATAAAATTTTATTAAAACAAAAGCATAACGTATTTGTTTCATTAATGGTGTTATTGAATTAAAAATTTTATTTTCAATTAAAATAATGCTGTTGATACAACATCATTTTTTTTCCAGTATACAGAAAGAAAAATAGATCGCACGGAAGATACTGAAAGATATACCGAACACACATACAATTAAATTAAAGTAAAAGAAGATATAAGATGAATTAATTAAGATATAGAAGAAACTTAAATACATTTTTAAGTAAAGCTAGATTAAAAAACTGGAAACTAAAAATTTAATATAACAAGGAGTTGGAATATATTGAGAGATAGTAGACCTAAATGGTAGCAAAGGAAGAAGAAGAGCAAATTAGTCTGTGATAATTTATACGATTTTAAAATAAATTTTTTAAATCTGTTCTAGATGATACTGTGACATGTTAAAGCAATTTTTCCGTGTAAATATATAGTACATGCAGTTGTTTTTACTTGACGCTTAGTAATAAAATTTATTATCTATTTTACTATTCCGGTCAACCAGGGGCCAACTAGTTCAATGCCTAAAGCATCTGAGACCACCCGACTAAGAGGGTTCACTGTGAAACCTCACGAACTTTCGCTCCCTAATCATTATTCATCGTCAAGGCTTAGGTCAGCAAGCCGAAATTTATCAAACCAGCTTTGACTACGATTTATCATTTGATGCAATCTTGATACGTGTGTAGTTAAGAACGTATTTATCTCGCACATTGTCATTATGGTTAAATAGACTACCCATCTTTCTGATTTAATTAACTCATAGACAAATGAAAGAAGAAATCGTCATTAACATTATATTTATATCCATATATATATATGGGCATCCAATACTAGAACGTAAATTCGCTTCTCAACGTAAGACGAATATCTACTACAGGCGTCAAGTTTATCGCGGGGTGCTATGCTCGTGGAGAATGTCTCGAAAGTTGTAACAACCGCCGTCGCTTTTCCGGCAGCAGCGAGGAACTTAGCGGCGTCCTGAGCCGGCCATAAATCGCAAAAGAAATTCCGAAAGTGTCGCCGTTACGCGGTATTCGTCGTGCTTCCTACGTTCGCGAGAGTACCGTGAGCGTAAGCTCTCCCGTTTTTCGCATCGCCAGGGAAATCGGTCTCGCGCGGTAAATACTGGAGGATCGTCCGGGAACGGTAACAGCCTAGGCGTTGCCGCGTATGTCTAACGCGTCGTCATAACCGTTATCCAGTTATTGCTCGCTGCTCTTTTCACGGTCCAGGTTTCCCGAATGATACCATGTTTCGTTCCGGTGTTACCTGTTTTCTTCTTCCCCTCACTCCTTTTGTGTTGCGTAACCGGGAAAACGGTCGTAGGTAAATTTGCATGAAATGCCGCGGAATCGCTCGGCACGGAATTAACTTTCGCTTTAAGAGCGTCATAATCGCGCGTACTTAGTGTCCCGTGGATGCGCTTCTCGCGTGGCTTCTGCAATAGAGTTTTAACGGGGACAGTAATTATCGAGTAAACGAAGCTATCACGCGCGTTCCTCGAAGTGACGTATAATTAGATTTTTATCGGCGCTTCATACTGAACGGTATATTTGCGCCTGGAATGTTTAAGACCGAATTAATTTAGTTGATTCGAAGCTTGTAAAAACATGTCTGCAATGGTTCCCTTATAACTTAATAAACGCAATTTACACGATGGGAGAGAGAGAGAGAGAGAGAGAGAGAGAGAGAGAGAGAGAGAAAGTGAAAAACAACGTGATAAGAAAAATTTGCTAAAATATTATATCACTAACAATAGAAAAGGCAGAATATTCTGTCATATACTGATTGAATTATTGGATTTTTAAATTACAATTAACTCCGTGTGACAATCAGATCAGTATCGATCTTCCTTATTTATAATATATTTACAAATATAATTTTATAATTTGAATGAAAATTTTTTCATTTTATCTTAATTATTATTTTTTAAAAACATCTGCGCGTCTTATTGAAATAATTTTTTATTTAATTTCTAAATTATTAAATTTTATTACTTTCACGCGAATATAATATTAAAAAAAAATCTATATTTTTTCGTAATTTTTTTATTTTATTAAAAAATATGTGTAATATATCCTTGAAGAACTTCTGCTCGTTTATACTTAATTCTTGGCGCCTTATGCATTTTATCGCGGCTTGGAAGTTACTCTTAAATTCCACGACTTCGGCCTGTTGTACGTGTCTTAAATTAAATGAATAACCAAGGTGAGGTCCAGAGAACAAGCGAACAGTACTAGTGATGCATCTGCGACTGCGGCGGCGGCCGATATGCAGTTTCGTGCATCCGTGCCGTCACATATCACGCAACTTCGCTCACTACTCACCAGCGAGAGCGGCTTTGGCTCCGTTGTCGCTGGAGGCGCCGTAGTACCACCAACCTGTCGTTAGAACTTGAGTAAGAAAATATTTGGAAGAAATTCTTCCCGTACTGTACATGACAGCTAATACGGGTGATGTGAAAACGAAGTTTTCCCTTTCAGTTTTCTCTTTCGGTAATCATTAGGAAGGATTTTCTTAATTTTTCTTCTTTTATTGCTAATTTCTTATATTATTTGTCATATTATTTTTTATAGTATGTGTTTTATATATATATATATTTGTTGGATTATTTTTTATTAATTGTTATAATTGTTTCAGAAAAATGGCTATGCCAGTTCAATAAATGCGAAAACTTATAAAAATATAAATAAGTATAAACTATACTCGATCAGCTGTATCTAACAATAAGTTAAGATCATTTTTGCAATATTTAATGATTTAGTAAATTTTATTTTATTAACTTAATTTGGTCAAACAAATGATGATTTATATTTGGCAAAAAGAAGATATTATTATATGTAATGGGGATATAAACGAGCTTTCATAAAAAATTGAATGGGTTGAGATCGCTTCGATCTCGGAAAATCTAGCGCGGTTGAATACGTTATTAATGATATCCTTAATTCGTACAAATTGGATTAATGTACAGGAGTTCGTTTCGGTTTCTATGTTAGCCTTCGCATGTCGAAAATAAAAGGAAATAAAAGAGATCTATACATTCGGGACTCGCGCGCGTATGTGTGTGTGCGTGTGTGTGTGTGTGTACACATACACATATACATACATACATACATACAT
>NW_017305705.1:2360854-2364586 GCF_001594115.1 Trachymyrmex septentrionalis
CGCGCGCGTGTGTGTGTGTGTACACATACACATATACATACATACATACATACATATACATATATATGTGCGTGTTGGTCCGTATGCATACGAACGTATATCTAGAGAGAATAAAGGGGAAGAAGAAAGAGAGAGAGAAACAGCTAAACAGATGGAGAGGGGGGAGAGAGGAGGGGGAGGAGAGAGAGAGAGAGAGAGAGAGAGAGAGAGAGAGAGAGAGAGAGAGAGAGCAAAACCATTGGAAAATGGACCAGTTGAGCAGAACGAGAAGGAACGACGTGGTTCGTTAACGCTTTCATTGGAGAGCGATTCTTCACAAAGCCAATATAACGGGGCTCCGAGTTCTCATTTACTGCCCCACGTATAGATAACGCCACGACTACGTTTATCTGCTATAGACTCCCGCAGGCCATATGATTCGCTTAAATCGTCAATGAATCGTTCATTGCTGATACATGACTGACATTTTGATGAAGCCTTTTGAATTTTAAAATATCACGAACTCAAAATGATTCCTTTCGTATTTATAATACATGATACTTATCTTGTCAAGTGAATAACTACTTGCTTATATTGAACGAGATAAAAGACGTCCAGTAATTATTGAATGTACGAAATCTTATATTTGCGAAATAAAATTACGTGACGACCGGCCGCGGCGCAACAATAGAAGCCCAAGAAAAATGAAATGGATGAGGAGGAGAGATAAGTGATAAAGAACTAAAATAATATCGCCATCGTCATGTTGTTATATTTTTAATGGAGAGATCATGGGATGAAATATACGCCGTCGTATTTCAGTAAGAAATTCCTACGGCAAATTACATCTAGGGGCCTTTGTGCGAGCCATTAATAACGACTACGCGAAATATAGCGAGCGGTGAAACATGATTCGCATTCGGATGAACCTTCGTGTAATAACGGCACGTTAAACTGGGAACAGATAAAGCCGGCGGCTAAAGTTAGCGGTGTTCTTCGTTAGAGGATTGCGGGGAGGGCGGCGAGTTGTCTGGTTAAAAACTTTTTACGGCCGTTATAGATCCACTTTCTGCGATTTTACGTGACGTTTTTGCTCGGACAACTTTCTAAGTCGGACTCTCCGCAGGATATTACCACGTATTTTCCATTACGAGCTGTTGGGGTGCGCGTATGGCACGTGATTGCGACGATCTTACTTCGATTGATCAATCAGGATGCCCATTCAATCCGGGTAGCATTCTTTTTTATTTTTACAATTATCTTGATAGCTTATAGAATCTTGAATCTTTCTAACGGAGAAAATCTTTGCTTAGTTATGAACAGTTTACTATTGCATAATACAGTAAATACTACATACTTACACAGTCCATTTTACTAATATCTCAAATCAAATAAATAAAAAAATTCATTATGTTTAAGTGATCGGTCGATATATAATAATAATATAATAATAATAATAATAATAATAATAATAATAATAAACGTTAATAATATAAGGTTATTTCTTACGTAATTAGTGCACTTCTCCTATAGGACTGTAATGATACAGTTTTAGTAATATTTGATTTGCAAATATAGCTTGTGGAAGGAAGCGAGCCATAAAGCGTTTCAACATCAACAATCCCATTATTGCGATTCTGTTTTTATATAAAAGAGTTTTTTTTTCTACTGTCAACGTTACGACACCATATTGTTTTATCATCTCGTGTTTTTTAGCATCTGCGGTTTGCAAAGGGTAGCGATGTTATGTTTTCACGCGACTGCGTATAGGCTTTAAACAAACAAAAAAGAAAATTGAATGTTGACTATCCAGTCGATGTATTCGATTTTTTGTAATAAACAAAGTCTTCTGTAGGAACATCAAAGATAAGTAAATGATATTTCTCTATTTTTATATATATAAGTATCTTTGTACATTTCGATATATCAATAGGAAACAAATGATATTACATAAAATAATTAAAAAAAAACTGTCTAAGAGATTCTTGAAATTGTTAAAAAAAAAAGAAGGAAAGTTAATGGGAACGTAGACGCAATAATTGGAGCGCAAATTATAATAATTTAAATAGAAATGATCTTTATGTGCATTACTTATTGTTGGTTGAACATTTCGATTCCATTTTGAGTCATCTTAAGCAGCAATGTAAAATGATCAAATATATAATTATATAATAATGTTTAAAAATATACCTATAAAGTTATAATATATCTTGGCCAAATATTGTTTGCTGAAGATGTTGTGTCTCCGAAGTGAATTTTTACCGAGTAAAAAATATATATTTGTTTAAAAAATTTTACGTTCAAACCTCATTAGATTGTTTCAAAATTATTTCCTCCATTTCCTCTCTAAAATAATTCTGTAAATTTTAATATTTTATAAAAAAAATCTACAGTAGTTATAGAGGATATATGAACTTTCTTTCACCGTCTGGTTATATCATTTAGTCTCTCAGAAAGAAGAAAAGAGCCGACCGACTTCTGCGATTTCACGAGAATCTCGTAAAATGATGTTCATCGAATGCCATAATCGTATTCGATATCGCCATGCAAGATGGGCGATACGGGTTATGTGCACCTCTGTGTATGCACCTATAGATACATGTGCATTAAGTAACGGCGCCACATTGCGTCACTTTACGTTACGTCGGTTGTAACATTATTCATAAGTGGAGGACTACGCATACTTCATAAACGTAACACACACCAACCAAGGGCGTGCGACATTGCACTGCACCCTGGAAATGTCCATAATATCGGCAGCATTGTGATAACGCGCGGGAGCGAGGTATATAGAAAGCGATTCGCTTGGGAAGATCGATGATAACGCGTTGCGTGAATACCGACCGTCGTATTGATATGTACACAATAGCGAAATCATGGAAATCCATTTATGTTTCGCATAATTCACTAAGGACGAAGGAGATGGCTATTATCGTGTTGAGAAGCGTTAGACGTATAGAGTGATGTAGCTACAGAATGAATATATATATATATATATATATATATATATATATATATATATATATATTCCTCCCTTAGTGAGCGTTTCAAAGTGATTCTGACTATCTGGATTGCTCTTGTATTTGAACAATAAACTTAATTGATTTGAATTTAAGGTATATTCCACAATTTCACAATATATATTCTATGAACTGATTTTAAATCGTATTAACCCTTTTACGGTAAGGTGAATTTTTAAGATATCCAGAAAAATAAGGTTAGATCTGATCCGATGTTGTTTTATTCATTTTTCATCTAACCAATGTAATAAAATTAAAAAAGGGAAGGAAAATTTAAACAGATAAATAATATACGTACATATATCATGAAATAAATAAATAATAATATTATATCGTGAAACTTTTTTTTTCTATATATCATATGTGCTCTATAAGATAGACGAAGCTGTCAACCTTCCTTACCACAAGAGGATTAACTCTTAAAGTCTTTTTGATATGGCACAGCTGGTTTTCCTTCTTCAAAGCTTTTTCCATTATTTTTAACTTTTTTTATTAATAGAAATATTTGTATTTCCTTGGTATATGTTGTGTTTCTTAATGTCTGATGTTTCGATTGAAAAAGGAAATGTTTATAAAATATTTATTAAGCAATAAGAATGTTATTGAACCGTACATTGTAAATAATATGACAATAAAAATAAATATTGGAAAATATTTATTTTTATGAAACTTATAAGTAATTGAATTGAGTGAGTACATCATATCGCAGCTGCGTAGGTGTCGTTTCTGTAGA
>NW_017305705.1:2364686-2370281 GCF_001594115.1 Trachymyrmex septentrionalis
AAATGGTATCGTATGGAAGCTTGATATCATAAAATTGTTACATTTCAGTAGAATGCAAATCGTCAAGGCAATTCAGGTCGAGTACTATGATTACTTAGGCAAAACTGCAAGCACCAAGTAAAATGTAACTTTATTACTGCCGCCGGAAAGTAGAATGGTAGACTACACTACGTATGCTCGCGCGAGTACCTTATAGACTTGCTCTTTCATTTCTCGATAGCACGTATGTATACTTACTAAGTAAACTATAAACTTCTCGGAGCTTATCCATGGTGACTCTGAACTTCATCGCTCGTGATATATTCATAACCGTCTTTTGTCATGCATCGTCCATTGTCCATCGCTCTTTGCTCTTGTCACTGCGCGTTCACCAACGCGAATCACTTTCGCGACAAACAAACAGCCTTCATCGGGGCTACTTTTATTAAACCTCGCGTCACGTGCCGCAACTCTAAACCTATACGAGTGCGCGACATTACCGCGAGAAAATGTCACATATAACGCCGCCAGACGTACGATGTATTTCCCATGTGGGATACGAGGGAAATATTGACTCCGGAACTTTTCTTACGCCTTAGAGAGAAAAAAAAAAAAACACGGCGTCGCGACGCGTCGCGTCGCGTTGCGGAGAAGACGGATATGTGTATGCGTAGCACGGAGTGACGGTGCAACGACAAAATCAACCTTGCTTGACAAATATAGATATTGATGTTCCATTTGGTTACACGTGTGTCGCAAAATTGCATACAACAAATTCTGACACGACTAACTAACCGAACGGATGCTCTGTTATCAATGATGGGAAAAGTGCTATTTATTGTATTCATTACATTTCGTTTATTTATGCGGCGCTTCCGACATGAGCTTGCATCAACGATTAAAAAAAAAAGGAGAAATATATACAATGGCGGAACGAGAGATGGCATGATAGATTTCAGTGGATAAACGCGTACGTTTTAATTGTCAATACGCTTCGTTTCGTGGATAGATTTATATTTCGCATAATAAATGTTTTCCGTGACACCACGCCGTTATTACAATTCACGCGCGGTACATGATGACGCTCACTTCAACGTTATTCGATTATTCCAATATCGCGACTATCATAGTCATGGGACAGTTTCTATTTACGAGAACGTTAATTCATGGGTACCTGGCTATTGATTTACAGAAACTGTTTTTCTTTTTATTATTATTACGAGCGATACATTCGTGGCACAGGCCGCGCGCTATCGATAGCTTGTGGAATTTAAGCGTTTCTGGCGAATAACTTTCTCGGGGTGGAATTTTTAGTGAAATTTATCTGATACTCTTCACGGTGGGCCACGGTGCCGGAGTGGCCCGTATGCCAGGGATGAGGCCATAATTTTGAGAAACGCCTCCCACCGGTTACCTCGACAATTCTCGGCGTAATGTCCGCGACAATTCATTCCCAAATGGCCCGAACGGCAATTCTTAGCCGGCTTCGTGCACAAATCTTACGTACACACCGAGCCCCGAGGAAATACATTTGGGTCGCGCAGGTACGTTCCCACCTACTAATGCCCGATTTTACGTTCGTATCTATCTACCACGCCCACGTGCCTCTCTCCGCAGTGCTTTCGGATAAATTCTCCGGGAATATTTTCACCGAAAACATTCCGTACCATCACCACTGTTGCGTAAGAAAAAGACTTGTACGTTGTACAAATTTCTTTCTTTTTTTTATTTTTTTTATTTATTTATTTTTTTTTTTTTCGCTAAAGAAGATGCGCCTGAAAATACTTCACAATGTGACGTCACGTAAATGTAATAATACGTGTCTGAAGATAAATTGCCCCGAGGACAGAACGCGTACCAGTAGTGGTGTGTGGATTAATCAACGGCGACTTGCGTGCGAACGAATAATCGCGTATAAATTCTAAGAGAGTGAATAACTGTGAAACAGAACTAATATCGATACACCGCAAATTCCATTCACCTTCGGCATGTGCACATCCACGCATACGTACACGTATTCACACGAGTGCCTTTTCGAATTAGAATTAACGCGGTCGTATGTTTAGGAAATCCCACGGTAGCTGACCTAGCTGCTAAGCTAACCATAAACCCCAATTACATGTATAAAATGTATATACGTACGTACACTAATGCAACTACGACGCGTGTATTTATACGAATGCACGTAGGGCAAGCAGGTGTAACTGAGAGCGCGAGGTTTTGGCTCAACGTTAAGTCTGAAACACACGGGGATTGCCATTCAGAGATCCTTGTTTCAGCAAATCTCTTGGATTTCGTGCAAAATCTAACGAACAGAGTGATTCGAGGGACGTTCATCAGCGAGATACATGTGCCACGTGGGGATCCCGTTTTGATAATTAATCAGGATGTATAATATTGAAAATGGAGAGAAAGATTTGACAAGAAAGGTTGTTTCTAATTAAGTTTCAATTAAGAAAAGATTAACTTTACACAAATATACAGGTCAAGGAATTTGTAGATGAAAAGATTGAGGGTACTTCCGAAACGCTTTGTATACGTAGAGCCGGTGGAGGTAATGCTAACAAAGCGCACGGCATAAATTTGCACAGTTATACAAAGAACGATTGCCAGGCGAGATGCAGAAGTTTGTTGCTTTTTGGAAAGTCCATCAAAAAGCTCTCCCTACTGCAGGCAAATTATCGACATTCAGTATTTTGAATGCCGAAAGTTTTCATTTACGATGAATAGATATTCATCTTGGGCACTCGGCCAGCGGTCCCCGCTTACTATTGTCGCCGTTTCATTTGAAACTTTTAAATTATTCCCTATTAATACTGCCGGAACTTTGCTCAGCCAAAGCTCCATTAGCCGTGTTAATATTGGTCCGGAAAGACCGTCAACTTTGTACGACATTCACACACATATGAATTATTAATTCGAATTGATATTGGACGAGAGTTGATTTAATTCCAAAATTATCTGTCTCTGAAATATGACTTTCATGGTCGTCGAATCGATATTGCAGGCATGATAACACCTTTTACGATTGCGAGGATAGTAAACAGACACGTGAATAAATTTTGTCGTGAAATCTTTATATCGCGTAATTGGTTAAATCATTCATAATAATTGTCCGAATTTTATCTCGTTTCATATAACGGATGCATTTTTAAATAATGAGGCAGACACGTCAGCTATTTTTGTTGCAGCATATCTTCATTTACCGACCTGGCTAATTTCTAGTTAGTTTCTTACCAGTTTCACTTAATCAAGATTTCTGGCCAGTTACCGAATAGTGACTGTAATTTAAAATAGTAAAAACTATACTAACTTTTTAGATAATGACCTGAATTTTTTTAGACACTTTTCCAACTGGGTTTTTATCCATAGCGTGAAAAAACGATAGCCGTTTGTATAATATTAAAGGTAACAAGAACGAACGGGCGTAAATTAGAAGTGATTTCCCGAGTGACATTACATCGTTCTGCATCCCGATTCTTGCAAAGAACAGAACAAAACGAGACGAGAGACGAGATGCGAAAGAAACCAGAGAAGAATATGTTCTCTATTCGTAGATAGGCGAGGAAAAATAGTGGAAACATCAGAGAACTATGGAGTTGCCTCCTGGGAAGACAGATGCGCGAGCTTCGAGAGGCTGCGTACTAAAACTTTGTTTCAAGCCTGGTAGGTTGTTTGATTCAACAGCCTTCCCTGGATAATTCCCCCAGACATTTCTTTCTACGTCGATTCTCCGAATGAATATTGCTTTAGAATTGTGACGTCATCAACAATATTATTGATAGGAAAGTTAAAAAAGAATTTTGATTAAGATTATCCAATATACATATAAATATCCATCAAAATTTTATCATCGCTGTCTCACATAAATTAACTTGATTCATGTAAGAATAAAAACGAAGTCGATTTTTCTCTAATCAGAAAATTTTCGGACTTATTTCTGATTAATGATATATTTAAAAAAAATATATATGCAAGTTACAAAATGTAAATGATAATTCTCATTGCGGCGAATCATTAAGATGAATAATTAAACTTTCATGATTCTCAGACGACGCTGCTGCCTTCTTATCGGTCGAAGATCCTTTCATGCGATCGTTGATAAAATATGTAGGATCAGAAAAAGACTATGTCTCGCTCCCGAGAGCCGAAACTTTCTCCATTTTCCGATATGAATTAATAAATGGCAACGGTAAGAATGTAACCCTTGAGATAAGAAGATATATATTACGTATATATTACGTAACGAATAGGAAGGGAGGTGGGACAGAGAGAGAGAGTGCGAATAATGAATCTGTTTGCTTGTAGTAATTTTACAAAAGGATATTCATTAGCTTTTACAGTATATATGTGAGGAAACTGTAATAAAACGATTAAAAAATTCCATTTGGCTAAATCGATGTAATTAAATTTTGTCGAGTTCCAGCCGCGTTTCAATGCTCGCGCATATATTTCGTGGCTTTGAGCTTTATACAATCCAAGTAAGTTAGCGATGCAGTTACAAACGGCAGCGAATTTAACCAGCTACGCATATATTAACCGCGAATTTGTTGACCGTTCGTTAAATTGTAATGTATACCACGTGGTAATACGATCCATCGATCCCGCTCTATTGTGTCGAGCCGTTTATCGAGTGATTCTCGAACGACAACGCTTGGCAACGAATTGTGAATTAAATGAATTAACTTGGTATTCGCCGGATATCGACCGATATCGCTCAGCCACTCCTACGCACTGCATTTGCTCGTCAATTTAAAGTCTCTCGTTAGTTTGTCAGTTTTCAGCCAACTTGTAACTGCGCGTTGCACCGTCATCATAACCATTTACATAATAAATAGCTGCCGGTGATGCTGGCGATGACGAATACCAATCAAGGAAGTTAACCGAATAGCTACGAGTTTATCTGCTACTCATTACTGCAAGCATTAAATCGTTATTGACTCAACTGTTGCAATCATCAATGATTTATGATAATTAAACGGCTTTTAGGTGCAACAAATATCAAATGTTCAGATTTAACTATTTCTTGATAACAATTTTTCGAAGATTTATATTTCTTTTATTTTTGGAAAGGAAAAACTACTTGGAGAAATGTAAATTCAAATAAAAAAAACGCATAATAAAATTTTTTTTTATGCTATTATTAGAAAATTGGATTAAAGGTGAGTATTGTTGGATGCTATTTTTAGAGGTTCCTGATATCACGCGCGACAGATCTGTGACGTACACGAGATCGTAACCACAAACACGTACTTCAGGATGCTATCATGGCTGGAACATTCCAAATTCATGGAATTTCTCGCTGGGCGCGTTAGCTGAAGATTGGACAGAAGCTCGATGCTATAAGTTCCGCTCTGGTTGTGCTTCTTTATGAATATTTTAAAGCGATATCCTAACCGATATTTAGGTCCTGCCATCTTCGTTATCGTTTCCGACACTTTGGAAGTATTCACGTTTTCCGAATTCCTAAATCTACGCGAATAATCACCATTCAAGAAATTTGTATATTTTCGGAGAGCTAACTATATATATCGCTTCTATATACAATATATCGCACTAATAGAAACGGTGATTATAGACGATTGTAATTTATTAATTTAAGAGAGAGTTGAATAA
>NW_017305705.1:2370381-2372701 GCF_001594115.1 Trachymyrmex septentrionalis
TGGAGAGGTAACTATATATATCGCTTCTATATATATCGCACTAATAGAAACGGTAGTGATTATAGACGATTGTAATTTATTAATTTAAGAGAGAGTTGAATAACCTACTGATCAATTATGAACAGATTTATTCAATAGAGATGACAATCGAATGAGATCAGTGACGAAACGAGATGACGATATATTCGTCGCATGAGTAAACGGCGATTATCGCGTTTTAATTAAAGCTTTATTATCCGGTGACGAAAACTTGTTATTGGGTAATTATTCCGGCGGCAGGAAAGTCTACTTAGCTATGGCACTCGTTGCGGTGCGCCAAAGTAGGTACTTAAACCCCGATGTAGTTTGGATGGAGAGATGCCGCCACCCGTTGTCAAAGAAATCTCTCTCTCTCTCTCTCTCTCTCTCTCTCTCACTCTGCTGCTGCTGCTGCTGCTCTCACAAACCTGTTGTTTCTTCCATCTTCTCGTTCCATCGCGTCCACGGTTTCATTCCAAAGCCGCTTGCCACCACGGCCGCTTAACATCCCTGAACTTTAAATTGGCAGAGCGCATTCAAGAGCGTTAATATCCTCCCGCGGGAATCACTCTGAAACCTTACACCTTCCGATGCTCCACGAGAAATCCACAGTATTCGATAGCGGCGATACGTAGCACTATCTTCTAGGCAAACGACCCAACTTCGCACAGGAGTTTTAATTCTCAAAGAATTTTAGCATTTATAGTGGACAGAGATTCAACATTCATGCGTGAAGGATCAAGCAAAGGTTTGTTAATTAAAAATAACATACATTCTGTCACGAGAACAATTGAATGGCATTTTTTACTTGTAGGAAAATGGCACGAATTACATTTTTGTTTAAATTGAGTTATGAATAATACCTAATATACCGCAGTTTTTTCCGTTATTCCAATATTGCCAATATGTTCAAAATTTCGCTAAAATTTTTAAAGTTTCGATTGTCGCTACACAGAAATAATTTATAGAGGAAACCTTTTTTAACGAATAAAGATTTTATATTTGTGTGTGTGTGTGTGTGTGTGAGAGAGAGAGAGAGAGAGAGAGAGAGAGAGAGAGAGAGAGAGAGCGAGAGCTCAAGTATAATCGAGATTAAGCAGCAGGCGTAAGCAGGAGTTTTCAATTTACGCTATAGGTAAAGTTTTCAATTAGAGTTCATAAATAGGCATTAAACTTCGGTCCACTGGAACAAGGATTTATCCGCGTTAATTTCGAGTTACGCTAAGCTGGATGCGCGGCTCGCCTAAAATTCGTATGTATTTATATTAAGCCGGGTTGACAGCGCGCCAAGTTTGCCCTAGAAACCTTATACGTTTGTAACGTCGCGTCGTCGCGTTAACCCAGGCGAAGGAAGATCACCAGGTAGCGTCACCCGACCCTGATTTACCGTCTGATATTTCCGCCACGATGTTACGAAGTGGCCGTATCGGTACCTACCGCAGCGATCTTTATGAACTCGCAGCATCAAACTCGATATTTATCCGCGAGTAGTATAAAATTATAAATCAACCAAAGTGGGACGCTGTGAAATTTCATCGCGGTGAATAATATGGCTACTTTAAAGTATCGCGATAGCACTAAATAACACACACGCAATACATTTTGTGATAAAAAACATAACTGTGAGAGATATATATATATTTTATGACAATGCATATATTATGAGTACATTACTGTACGTTTTTACTGTGTGTTTGTACAATTTATATTGATATATTTTATTCTGCTGAATAAAAAATATTATTTTCAACAACGCTTCTGATATTTCTCGCTCTTATTCGAGAACATCATATCGATTAATTTGCTATAATTTTTGCTGTAATCCTCCTGGGCAATGAGCTAAACATTTTTATATAATTCCCTCGTAATCTCATCTTAAATTATTCAACCGTATAAACGAGCTCATAAGATTAGCGAAACGATACATCTTCTGTCGTGGCTTCTCGATAATTCCTGATTACGAACGGAGCGTGGCCGGCTGCGCGATTTAAAAGAAATTATGGCCACCTTATTTACGTTGCCCGGATATCGGCTTCGGGTCGCACTATTTCATGAGGATTTAAGGTGAGCAATTAACAGATAAAATCTCTCGCTATTTTTCTAGCTCCTGAAAGCCCCTAAAAGATAGAGTTACTTGCCGTGGCTCGCACCCTAGACAGATGCAACAATTTATACAACATTAAGCAATGCCAGAGCTTTTTTTCCCCACCTAGTCGCCATTTGCCATTCTCGTGTGTGTGTGTGTGTGTGTGTGTGTGTGTGTGTGTGTGTGTGTGTGTGTGTGTGTGTGTGTGTGTGTGTG
>NW_017305705.1:2372801-2380787 GCF_001594115.1 Trachymyrmex septentrionalis
CGTGTGTGTTTTCTTCCGTTCTGCAAAGAGAGATCCGGCAAAGCGACCCCACGTGATTTAACGAGCCCATTAATCGCGCCCTGCAAGTGTATCTTAGTAAAGTAAGAGGTAAGACGACACGATGGATTTAAATTGTCGGGATGATAGTGCGCCGGGATAACGGGGAACGTCGCGTTGTCCCGTTAACCCTCTCGACGGCTAAAAAAGGTGCATCCGGAGGCACGAAGCGATTCCCAGGAAGACTCGCGGTCGAGAATCGCAGACGGAGTAAAGACATGGTTTTCAGAGACTGTGAAGTATCTCAATTTTGACTCACTCGACAAGTCGGAGTGGCGGACAGGACACTATACCTTCGGTATTTTCAAGGATCGTAACGCGAAAGTATCGCACTCGCATCTTTTCCGTGTCTTTGTACTTCCGTGCTCTCGTTTTACGTGTCACCGAAAGCCATTTCTGGTATACATGCCGAATAGATTATCTCGTTTGTTCGACGCGACTCCAACCCCGCGCTGGGACCAACCTTGCAGAAACGGAACACGACATTTTCGCTTCTGCCCGTTTTGCGCATTGTTCGTACCTCTACTGTTTAATATACGCTCGACCGACACTATTCACAAATTTACGCAGTACGCGACAGGCGTAACGAAACTCGATATCGAACGAGTGAAAGCGATCTACTAAATTGGAACGTTTCTATCCGCAACATTGATCCAGTTTCTCGCAAACTCTTCCACAATTGCTACATCCTGCGGCACAATTATCGCATGGAACTGTCCAATTTATGGTTTTCGATGCGTCGCGATACGCCAACGGTCTGTAAATGGTCAAGATATTACGGTGCGGATATAAAAATATTTCTCCTGGCCGTTCATCGAACGAGATGCATCCGAGTATTACCCGAGAGCGTAGAGAAGATCGAACGTTTTATAGAGGGGTCGTCAGCCGTGAGACTTCCTGTCGTCGGGATCGGGAACCTTGAGACAAATCGTTACCATTCCGTTTCCGGAGGCTATGATTTTTCAACGACTGGACGCCATCGATGGAACGACGACGCATAAATCGCGGTGTAGGAAATAGTTTTCACGGGCGGTCATACGATTGAAACGATATACCGACATGCTTTCTCAGAATGTCGTATTGGTGGCCAAACGGTTATTCGGATATTTCTTTATAGATGCAAAAAAGGAATATCTCGTTTATCTGGAACATTTCAAACAACTATGTAAATCATGATAGGACGTGCATGGACATCAGTAATAATTGTAATAGTCTGGTAAGAATAGCAGTACATCTATTGAAAGTTTTTTTTAAATTACAATTGTTAAATGACAATTCCACTAAAATGAAGTTTGCTTAATAAAATTAACTAAAATGAGAACTGGAGTGAAACGGGATTAAGTTAAATATGTGCTTTGAAATGGATAAAGTTTCGAACAAAAGAAATGATTATAAGAACGCTTGGACAAGTCGTTTAAGCTGAGACTTTTTATTTTACAGTTACTATTTGTACCTATTGTATTCTTGTAACTTTCCGCAATTTATTTTAACTTATGTTATGAATGAATGTCGAATAGCTAAGAGACGATGCTAAAGAATTTTTTTATTTAAATCTCAAATTATGAATTTATAATATTTACAACTTTTGTATGGCTTCGCTTTATTGTTGGCGAAGTGAAATGGCTAATCAAAGTGATTTAATAGAAAGTGATACATACATTTTATTATTATATTAAATTGAAATGTTTTTATATTCGAATTTTGCTATTTAAGAATTTATACATCGCATTGCGTAACGATTCGACTAACAACAACTCCAAGAAAAACGACCTGCGGAGCAAATAAATTGCTCTCACCCACGATACGCTTATTCTGTTTCACATCCTACATAGATATACAAGTAACGCGATCTCAATTGTTTACACGAATGCGCGTATATTTATTGAGAGTATCGCAGTTCATGACGATAGTTTATTTTCTTAAAATTTTAATTAAATATGTTTTTCATCATTTTATCATTATATCTCAAAACCTTTTAATTAGATTTGTCAATCAAATATCTGAATCATTTTAAGACATTTTTTAATTGACGATATCAGTTTACGAAATGGACCAGTAATTCCAACTAAAAGATGGTCGCCTATTTGATAGTTGATTTTGTCATCCTCGTTCGAACCTGTCAACTATTTCCGCGCCATTTTCTCTTCGTCTCCATCTTCATCAACTAGCTCGGCAGGGAAAGCGTGAAAAAGGTGTGGTTTCTTTTAGCTTTGCTTTCGAAGTTTCGTCATAGTAATTGCCGTCGGAATGACTGACTATTCGCCAGTAAAATCGTCGCCTATCATGGTGGTTAGGCATTCAGCCAAAGGTTCGATGAACCTGTCTGAACCTGTCTCATGATTTCCTACATAACTCTTGCAAAATATATATTGCTATAAAATATGTATTGCTACATTTGATGTATCCTTACATTATTCTCATTTATTCTCTATAAATGATCAATCTTTTGATCCAATATTCTGAATTTCTGAGCATCACGTTTAAACTTTATATTCTACTAATACTGCATGTCACATTTAATAAATTTCTAAAAATTTCTCTCGTCGCGTATCCGTGTGCTTCGTGCTTATTATATTTGCATTACATCATGCAAAGTCGCATTACACGCTTCGAAGGACACGATGTGGAGTGTTCTTTATGCAATCGCGATGTTATTAGGTATGTCGTCGGTTACATCGTACATCATTGCGAGTGCGGTAATGTAATATTCACGTAATTATTCCCTTAAGGATATTTTTATGTAGCCGCAGAATTTGTTATATAAAACGCATCATGGAAAGTTCCATTTTTTCCAGCTAAATTTAATCAATGCATTTACGGTTTTCTATTTATACTATTCTGATACAGTGAAATCCTTGTATTCTTATATTACTACTTTATGCCAGATTTTTGTATGTTGAAAAAAAATAAAATTAATAACGTAAACAAATAATGAATGAATATTTATCTTTAATTTTAATATCTCAAATTCAATTACCGCAGAAAATGTTACGATTTACTTTTTTATTTTATTATTGATTTCATGCAATTTTTAGAACGTAAAATTTTGAGAGAGAAAAAAAACAAATTATATCTACATAACTTCTATTTTATAGTTATAAAACAAATCTCGGAAGCGTATAATTAAAATTCAATATTATTATATGTAAAGATTAATATTACTTTCCTAAATTGTAAGTAAATTAAATGTATAACATCGTTGTTCTGTTAGTAGATTTTTAATATTCGGTATATTTATTCGGTAAAAATTGGCCATTTTATAAAAATCTTTCATTATTCATTCTCATTTTAATCGATGATTCTTTTTTTTTAACGTGTATTTTCCTTAAGTTCTCTAGCAATTATAATTCTTTATATAATTTAATATGAAAATATTTAATATAAATCAATTATCAAAATATAAAGATATTAAAATTAATATAAAGTTTAATTTAAAATAATATACAAAGAACATTACTAATTATACAATATATTTAAATCTTACCACGAACCAGATAAAACTGATGTGAAATATCCAATGAATAATAAATACAATGAATGACGTGAGACCCGAACGAGATGAATCTCCCGTATAATCAATATTATCGTTAATTAATATTAGTATATAATTTAATAAATTTTTATAACGATGTAAGTTTTCGATATTATATTACGTATATATTTAATATATGAATAATTTAATTAAATTAATAAATAGTTTAAATAAATAAACGTACCTAATATGATACGTTAATAATATCTATATATTGTTTTACAAAAAAATGTTTTATAAGATTTTTACATAATATGAGTGTGTTTTTATATTTGTTTTATGTTGAACATAAATTGATAATTTATTATTATTAATATTTGTTTTGCGACGAAATATTTAGTAGATCTAACGAGATATTATTTTGCTTTAACTTATATAAAGTCGAATTACAGATCAGTATATTTTTTATTAAAAACTTATGCAAAATGTACTATCTAATTGGTTACTGGTTATTAGTTACCGATATATGAGATATATATTATTGGTTTAATGATCATAAGATTTAAACATATCTATTACATATTTTAATTATATAGAGTAATGCATGATAAAAGCTTGTTAATTGCAAGCAAAATGCATATAACAAGTAATTGCAATTGCTTTAACATTAAAGAAATGCACATGATTATAGCACAGTATTGCCTATTTAAGAAAAAATATTATTTTATATGTCTCCAAAAATCTCTAATAAAAAAATTTGCGTCTCTTGAGCAATTGCTACGGATTAATTCTATCTATTTAAATTGTGTGTGTGTGTGTGTGTGTGTGTGTGTGTGTGTGTGTGTGTGTGTGTGTGTGTGTGTGTATGTGTACATGTGTGTACATGTGTATATATAAAATAGAAAAAATTTTTTTTCTAGCTTCCAGATTCTTTAAAATAGCTTCAATATAATTACATTATACGTTTTTCTTTTTCAATTTTTAAAACTTCAAATCATAAACAATAAGGTAAATGCTCATTAAGTTATGCAAAAAAATGTGATCTTACTTTTTATGAGATTTCTCCATTTTTATCGGATATTAGATAAATATACTTCGGCTAAGTTTAGTCTTGAGTTTTTCTAATAACAAATCTATTTTCAATTTTAGATTTAAGCTGAAATTTTATTCTGAAAGAAAGAGAAAAGTTTATTCTGAAAGAGAGAGAAGAGTTTTCTTCTTTTGATTCTTAAAAAACATCATTCATATAAGTACTTATACATTAGATATTTATAAAAATATACGATTAATATATATATTAAGTAAAATTTAATATAAAGAAATGGAAATTAAATAATTTACGATTGCATTTTTATTCGATGAATTCTTACTTTTCTCGATACTGTATTATTCTTATCTTTTATCTTATAAAGTTTGCATTGTTAGAGCATCGACGAGATACAAAAACATGTACAAAAATAGTACTTCCGCCGTACTTTCTATGTACACGAATGGCGATTTGCATTTACGGTAAAATCGGGAACCTTGCTGCGCTCGAACGGATGTTCAAATATTTTTATTCCGGGAAGAACTTGGAAAGCATTTCCAATTAAAAGTTTGAACTATCTTTTCTGCATGTAGCTTCGCTGTTGGACTTCGGCTTTTCAAAGATTCACTATTGCGTTAATAATGCGATATATGAATTTTGCTCGATCTACTAACCTCTTGATATCTACATCGATAGATTTTCTAGTTTTAAACTGTCATCATATTACAACTTCTAGAGAACTCGGAAAATTATGAAATTAGAAAATGATACACATTTCTATATCTCAGAGCTGAACTATCTTAATTTCAGAAAATCAGAAAATAGAAAAGATCAAATATTTATAAATAATACATTACAGTATTACAATATTTACTTCTTTTACAGCTAATACAATTTTTTTACAATTTTAGCAAAAACAGATATGTTATTCCTATTGTTAATTAATTTCTATTTCGAACTGTGTAAAATGTAACTGTGGAATTGTATCTATTTGTTAATTCATATGTGATTCATAATTTTAAATAAAATTTTGACATTGGCTTCACATTTATATCGATAAAGTTTTCATTTCTGTATTGCGTTTGTATTTTATATATTGATATTTATGTCAACTTATTTTTCCTTCCTGTTATAAACACCTCTACATACAAATCAGGCTTCTAGTACTTTTATATATGTAATATATAGAAGCATTTAAATACGATATTATATATAAAGGCATTTAAACAATTTTAAATATGAAATATTTAACTTAGTATTTATGAAAATATTTAATATAATGAGTCTTCGTTCTTAATATAATTGTGACATTTAGCACAATTTTATTATGTTTCAATAATTACTATAATTGGAACGTTGTGTCAATAGTTATGATATATAATTATCGATTTTCACTCATACAATGTTAATTAATTTGACTTTATTAATTACGTGTTGATTACTGCAATCCTTAGTTAATAATGCATTTAATTAATTAAAGCTACAGATTGTAACTTTGTGTTCTAAATGGGATAGTCACGCTTCTGCCGATGATACCGTAATCAATTTAAATTTTACGATAGGTAAATTCTTATCCCTTAATAACTATAGTATAGCAGCAACTTGAAAACGAAATTTTCCTTTCTCTTCGTTTTTCGAAACACTTTAATTTCCTTCATACAATTTAATCACACCATAGGTGACTCATTCGGTGAACTTCCATTGATACAGGATCCGGTTTACTAATTAAAACTTAGTAAAAGCGCGGACAAAAATATATTTCCATTTCCATTCTCGAATCCCGTAAAAACAACGGTGACAAATAAATTCCCGTCGGCGCGTTACGAAGTTTAGAAGCGCGGCCGACGTAATGACGATGCATGTGCATTATGCATTAAACAAAAGCGTCAGACACGGGGCGCGTCGACGGGAAAAGTGTTAAACATCGCCCGGAGCCAACGGGTTCAACGAGTGTCCTCGTGACAGAAGTACCTCGACGATATAATGGACGTCTCACCCGCACATGCCATAAATGGAAGCAAAAAGCGTTTTGTTTTGCATCGCTCCCCGTGGCGTCATTTCGACGGACCGACTTGTCGAAAACTGTAACCGGTGTGTACCCGATGCGACTGGTTCGATCACACAGTGGAAAACATAACGGAAAAGGAACGATCGTTTCGCGAATGTTGTCGCCACGTGAATGTCCACACGTGCAATGAGCAGCAGATGAAAACGCGTGTGAAAAAATTCATCAGAAATAATTGCGAGCCGCTATTGAGAGAATTAAGAGTGTCTTCCGACATACACACGTACCTGTGTTCAAATTAATTAAATGGAGGAATAGTTCGAAGGATAAGATTTTTAATTAAAAGATACGAAATTATTTTCGAAGATGTCACTGCTTTTTTATTAACGATTTCTTCGGAGTAACGGCACTTTTGCGAATTAGCCGTTCGACAACCCTTTGGCATCGTTACGCATCGCGCCGGCTGCAGCCCTTTTTTCAAATTACCTTTTTGATTTATGCCTGCGCGCGACCGTCGTATCCCCGCGCGCCCGCTTTTCCCATTTACATGCAGATGCCACCGCACGAACGATGTAATTGGACGTAGTGCGCTTATGAAACAGGAAATGCAAACGCGCTTTGGAGAACGAGCAGCCGCGTGCACTCGAGACCCTCCACGTCTCCCTCTCATGGAGAATCTCTCGTGAAGAATTTTTTTACTCGTAATTTAATCTTAATTTAATCTTAATTCTGTAGTCGTGCCTTCTTTACTATTGAATCGTTATTTGTCGAGAGAGAGAGAGAGAGAGAGAGAAAAAATCTAGGACATGTGAACTTTGAGATACTTGGAAAAATTTAAAAAAAAAATTTTTTTTTTTTTATCTTTACTAATGTCTCGTGTAATGTCGCAGATCATGAAGAAAATCACTGGAAGCTTTTCAAGAGAGCAACAATATTGCCTGATTCTGGAACTATGTTTGCACATTATAAATGAATAAAAGTGTTCTTGATTAAAAGCAAATGATTGAAAGCAAATGAATGGAGCTCAGTGAAAAGAAAATGAATATCGAAATAGAATGCGTAAATTTCTCGAGAAATTTTCGTACAAACGAGACATGAATATGTACATTTGAATATTGGAGAAGAAGTTCTCATATACATTGCTGCCAGCGTCATTTTCGAAATAAATAGCAAGAAATAAAGCAGACCCGTAAAAAAGTCATGACATCGAGTGATGTGAAAAAAGTAAATACTCAAGAAACAAATAGTTCTTGTCATCCAGCATTGTCCTGGTATTGCTCGTTATATCAGACAAGCGCGAGCAAATACGTTGATAAAAAGAAATTTAATTGCGTTTAATTTCAGCAACATGTCACACAGCGTGCAAGAGAGAAATTGTTGAACCGTATTGTTTCTGGCTACGTGTAAAAGATGCCTCGAAACTCA
>NW_017305705.1:2380887-2398465 GCF_001594115.1 Trachymyrmex septentrionalis
ATGCAAGAGAGAAATTGAACCGTATTGTTTCTGGCTACGTGTAAAAGATGCCTCGAAACTCATTTGCTTCGTAGATACTAATAGGCACTCTTATAGGGGATTCACGAAATGTCATACCATTTAATTTTCATTAAAATTATATTTGAGGAATATTGATTTTTTTTTTTTTTACTACGTGAGCAAATTCATGATAATTCTATTAGCAATTACAATTCTGTAGCATTACGAAGGCATATCAGTTTATGAAATGCAGGATGACGCGCAAATGTCATCCCATTTGCTTTACATATAATGCATTTATTTATAACAAAATCACATTGCATTTATTTTTAACAAAACTGGTATAGAATTAATTACTAAACTTTGAAAAAGTTTCTTTTTATTGAGTAACACTCGATATGGCCGCTGTTTTGCTTCAAATGCTTAGAGACATTCTCTCATATTTGACTATTTTTTGAAAGAAATTTTCAAATAACGCACAACACAGCTGCATGATGTGAGCGGAAATGTTTCCGAATCTCTGTCACATTCTTTGTTTACGCAAAAGAATAATCCAATTTTCACTTTATACTCAACACATTTTGACCATACCATCCTTTGTCCGTCATTTCATAAACTGATATTTGCCTTTACCCCCATCCAATTTCGACTCGGTGTACCACATCTGAAAAAATTTGCTCACAATAAAAAAAAAGCCGATACTTCAAGTATAGTTTTAATGAAATAGCCAAATAGTATGACGTTTCGTGCGTTCACCCTGTAAATTGCTTTAATCGTTTTTTACCATTTGATCGTCACACATGCACGAACTTTTAAATTGCACGAAACGTGCAAAAACTCAAAGAATCTATCAATAGTTGAAACATAGTTTTGGAGAGACGTTCAGCCGTTCGTGACGACGCAATTGCAAAAATCCCTGCAGCCGAGTCATCTGCTTGAAACGTACCAAAGAATTCGCGAACTTTCCCGCGGGACACTCCACGCTTCCGCTCACTGTTTTCGCACTCGGGATGTGAAGCGGCCTCCTGCACCGCGTCCCACGTACTGATTTATTATTCGTAGAAAATTTATTCGCGACCGACCGGTACGCGTATGTGCGTTGTACGGCGCGCGTATACTCCGGCCCGATAACGATATATACCATCGCTCGTGTGCATTCGGCCGGGCGTGTAAGCGAGAGGACAAAGGGAAAATCTGCCGCGCGGTAAATTCCGGAAATCAATTCGATTTGCGGAGCACAACGCGCGGTAGCGGCAGAGGCAGGCGCGTTCCAGCCGACGGACGTGGAGTGGTGCGAACTAATATAATGGTGGGCACAAGAGAGAGGGTGGGCGAGGAGGCGCGATAAATAATAATTATTGCAACCAAGCTCGCGGCTAATGCACGATACCCCCTCGGCCACCACTACCCTCCAGCGAGCATAACCTTCCCTCCCTTTCGTCTTCTCCGCACGCCTGAAAATATAGCGCGCGCGGTGAGTGATAATTGCATTTCGAGGCTGGTAACGGCGCTAGGTAGTGGTACAATTTCCGTTACATTGTACGCGGTTGTACTTTAGCACTGTGAACTGTTACACAGCGTGGCTCGCCTCGTACATTTCGAATTGTTATTATTTGGACACGTAAACCGAAAGGGAGGTACTCGCGGGCAGTTTCGAGAAATTGGCGCGCCGAGCGTGTGGATTTTAAGTGCTTTAAACACGAGAAAATTGGACGCCTTATTCGTATGACGGTGATGAAATTGGGCCACTACGCTCCTGGGATTTGTTTGACATCTGCAGAAAATTGATGGATATTATCAGCAGTGTAACCTGGGATTATATTATACTGAGTATTTAATTTTCTCGTCAATCATTTTTCTTAATTTTCACCAAGGAATAGAAAGTGACTTTTTAAAAGTGATAAGTTACAGTTACTCGTTATCGAGTAGAAAAAGTAACAAGTTACCGTTATTAGTTATCGATTTTTAAAAGTAACTCGTTACAGTTACCGTTACTTGAGAAGGTAACTTTTCGTTACTTTTTTAAAATCGGGTGTCGAGGGATTTTCTAGTCTCAAACGCTATAAGTGGCTTGTGTCCAATCGTGTACAAAGTAACGATATTCGTCACCGTTACCAAAAAAATGTAACTAAAATGTTATCGTTACAGTTACCAAAAAAAAAAAGTAACGCAGTTACCAGTAAAGTTACCAGAAAAATAACTTGTAACTGTAACAAGTAATGAGAGTTACTTCCATTCTCTAATTTTAATCAAATCGATTAGTTTACATATGAAACTCGAATTCTCTTATATTCTAATTTTCAACATGGGAAAGTGCATTTCGTAATATTTTTCGAAATAGCAGGGCTTTGCCGAGTGGGTCTGCAGACGTTATTGAATTTGAAGCACCTCGTTGTCCGCTTTTCTGATAACCGCGGCTTGAGAAAGCTGCTGAGAACGAAATGCGAAGATCTGCGGCGCGGAGGTGGAATAAAGGCAAGTTTTCTTATGGAAATTCAGCGAAGTTTAGCCGCGCACGAAAATATGACAGTCGCACGATCGGAATACACGCGAGCGCACGTTTCCGCTAAATTCATACTCGTCGTAATTCTTGCTGCGCTCTTTACCGTCACTATTTCACGCCGTTTCATAAAACGGACATTAAATTATTGCAGAAAGATAGCGGAACGAACGGAGATATAATCGCGTCTACGCGATATATTTCGCGATATTATTCTTGGATTATATACTTTTGAGATAGATCAGAATATCTGGATCAGAATATTCGTCCTCAATTCTAACGTTTGCACCCATGAGTTATAGCTCTACGGCCTGGGCGGAATCGGGTCGCAACGGCGCGGCGGCGGTTAAAAGAATCGCCGTGTCTTCCGCTTTCATGGAAAAAAGAATTCCGCTCCCGCGGAAATGTATATCCGATTTAACGAGCCGCGACAGCGCGAGCGGCGGAGAACGAGCTTGCTCCGCTCCCGGACGGTAAAGTTTCGTCCTCGAGAACAGAATAACAAGTTCATCCTCGCGGTCGACGGCGGCGAAGAATCCGGAATGCAGTCTCTCCTTCGCTTGGATATTACCCGCGAGGCCGTCTGTAAGCGAGCAAAGAATATCGTTTCATTTTCCTAAGGCACACCGCGGTCGTAAATTCTGCGTAGAGCGGTACAACAACCGGCCGAAGAAAGAAGGCGGCTTGGATACGTGCTGGCGAAAGGAAGCGGGAACAGGGACGATTGAGGAAGGGGAGGCTGCGTGCTCGAAAGATAATTAAAATGTCTTGGCGTCCTGCGCCGAGGCGCGAGTTATGGCCCGAAGTTGCCACAGTGGCATAAGCAGGGCATCCGACACGGCTTTCCCGTGGAGTTACCGGTTTCGCGCAATTCCCGTAACGGCGTGAGTTAACGAGCTGTGAACCCGTGAACCTTGTAGCGGTCTTTGCGGTGGAGAATGCCGCGGAAAACGGGCACGTTGAATCTTCCGGACTCACCAGGAGATCAAAGGGGAAAACGATATTTTCTTTCTCTTATTCCTCCCATTACAATATAATGCCTGTAAAATTTTCGGATATCACGATTCTGAAAATATAAACATTTCTTAGCTTACTTGCTTTCTCTTCGAGCTATAAATTTTTCAGCTACAAAAGGCTTTCCTCTCTTCCATACCTGTGATTAAAAAGTGAAAAGGGTTTTGAGTTCATTGACGAGCTCTCATTCGCAACAGTCTAGCGTTTGCAGCTTTTAACGCGTTCGGATTTTCCATTATGTACTTCGCACGGACATTTCACACGGAAGAACCTAATGAAAGAGAGAAAATAGGAGGATACACAATACAAAAGCCTTCTCTTTCTTCGTGCGCGCATCTGTTTCACCGCTACGAGGCGGTGTCCTAAACCTATTCTCGGTGAAAACGATAGAACTGACGCCGGTGCGGTTTAGTCTGATTCCCTCAACAGCGAGAGTTAACGAGCTGTGAATTCGTCACCAGTACAGTAGGGAGAGAGCTGGTGCAAACGGTGGCGATCTCGCGTCTCGGACAGGCAACAGAAAACAAGTCGCAATTGCGAGAGGGAAGCACCGCAAAGCGTGCGGTTGGCAAAGGTGAATAGTTAACGGGATGTGAATTCATATAAGCACTATGAGAATCGGTAGACTGGTATTGTATAAGTAAAATGCTACAATCGGCATTACAGTTAATAGGAACGGCGAACGGTTTTTTCAATTAACGTTTCGCAAAAAGAGGCGCTATCGCAGATTAAGGCAGCGTTTCAAAATTTACCACCAGTACTGAAAATGTATAGTTTACGTTATACTCACTATAGATTTTCCAGTACTGGTAGTAATTTTGGAGCACAGCCTAGATCGAATGAGTATTGAAAATCGAAAATCCGGTTAAGAACATCCTCTTGAAATAATCCTCTTGAAATAAGCAAGGCGATTATTTTAATCCCTTTAAATCTGATTTTATTGAAATCATCTTGAAATTTTTTTTAAATTTAATTTATGCATATTTTAATAAGTAATTCATACTGAACAATTAATTTTTTTTTAATTTTAACTATTTTTCTTTATGTATACGTTACACTCAGATGATGTCGATAGAATTAAATAATTTCAACGGATAATGTCTTCAAATTTGATGTACATTACAATGTTCACAAGATCTAAAGGGATTAAACGGTATTGCTATTTTTCTAAATTTCACACAGAACCTTGTAAGAATTTGAGTGATGTGAAACAGGCAAGTTGTATCATGGGTTATTCTGAGATATTTGCTATATTTATAGGATGTAACTAAGAAACGCTGCAGTTTTCGGTTTATATGACACTCGGAGCGTAAACGAACCGCGCACCGTTTCCACAAGTTTCAGCAAGACGCAAGACATTAACAGAAAGTAAGATTCCTGTATTATAATACTGTCAAAAGAGTTATTTGTACGCGACCGCACGTCGTTCGTGCCGGAGAATATGTACAAGTTACGAAAAATGTAAGTTAGCAGAGAATTTCCTCTAGCTATGAATAACGCAGTGGTTCTTGGAAAATAGGACGGAAAGAACACGTTCTCGTACGAAGATTCAGTAATTTGATCGCCTTATTTGAAAATCCTGTAACGTTTCATAATTACATTGGAAGTTGTCGATAGCTCGCAGAGTAAAGATGAAGCCCGTCAGTTCGGGTTTCTACGACAAGTTATCGGTTCATGCAGAATTTCCACAACAGTCCGAGTTAACGAGCCGTAAACTCGTGAACACACCGTAGAAGTGTTACGACGTGATGCAGAGAATCCAGTAGGAAGCAAACCTTTCTGCTAAATTGAGCGTATATAATGATAATGGTGGGAGACAAGGAATTCATCCGCGATGACGGACCCTTTTGGCTTAGATCGTTAGAATGTTAATAGAAAATTCATTAACAATGGTTCGAAATGTGACCCAAGGTACTTATGCTGTCATTAGATACAATCGCTGTACGAAATTGATTCAAATACTTGAACGTGCGAGATTTAAAAATTATAAGTTACAAAAATGTTATAAGTATGTCATGAAATTTTTGTATAAATCAATTTTGTAATTTAAATAAAATAATTAGGCCTATTTTTACAATATATATATATAGTTATCTAAAAATTAAAGGTTATCAAGAGACATTCATTAGTAAAATTCATCTATGAATTTCTTGGTAACCTTCAGTTTTTAAGTAACTATACATTGTGAAAATGAGCCTTGGAAATTTTTTATGTTCTTTACACGTATTGTTTTAAAATATTTCTTTAAAAGAGTATCAATACCAAATTGTATATAAAATTCGTATATATACGTATATATACGTATATTTTTATTGCAGAGACTCAATCGATGCATTTAAATACAATATCAACAATACATGCGCTATTTTGTCAGATAAATAAAATAAATAAAACGCGAATAAATTTGCTGCTTTGAATTTTCAAACCGCACCGCAAAGGTATTTTATTTAACCAGCTGTATTTTTGATGTTAGAATTAAATGCGTCGTTTACATGAAAATTGCTGATTCCATGAAATTTTCAATTATACAGGCACTCATACGTTATCGAATCCTCCTCTATCAAATCCTCTATACGAAAATGCCTCATTAAAAGGTTGCGTTACTCTAATAAATTTTTAACGATCACGAATCGCGCACATTGGAATACCACATAAATTGCAGTATATTACTATGCAATTACTATACAAATTCGTTCCTCTATTGACTTCGAACCATTCAGTCAGTCACTCTCAATATCACACACGCACTTATTATGTAAATACATTAAATGCGATGCCTCATGAGTGCAATATCATTATTATAATATTTTTTTCTCGTCACTCGCAATCACATTTAATTCTTCGTGGTCACACAGAGGGCAAAATAATCTCAACATTTTATTTGATTGCAGTATTTTAACATTATTTTAAAAAATCGCAGACTGACATCCAAGGAACAATATCCAGTCTCTAAGCGCAAAAAGGGTATTTTGAATTTCGAAATGGCAGTTTAAGTCCTGTTTTTAAAAAATACTTTACAAATATAAAGTCTCACATCATTTTGGGATCCCCTGTATCTCAAGCGAGCACGAATGGTTATAAAAGTTACGATCATTTTCATCGAATAGGACGTCAATATTTTTCAACATACCGATGAGTCTGTATTATAATATGTAATGAAAAAAATACGTTTATTCATAGAACTCAATGATTTATTATTTTCTTTGATCTTATTCGATTGAAAAGATTATTTGCAGCTTAGATAGCGGCCGCGTCATCCTTCAAATAAAATCCGAACATGTAATCATATCTTTTTTTTTTACGGTTTGATATTTAAGCAATTCGAAATCTTTTATTTTAAAAAGAAATATAACAATGCAACGGTTAGTTGAGAGAAAGTATAATTTTTGTATATTTTTATAATTTTTGTGGTTTCTGACGATATGAAATATTTTAATAAATGTCAATACAAACGTATTTTAAAAACGATATTTTAATTAAAAAAACACTTTTTCATACATATTTGTTTATATATGTTCACGAATTGAAACGATTCTACTATCGAGATTTACGCATAAATGATAAAAATAGTAACGATATAATTATATCTCATAGAATTAATCTAATCTAATAAAAAATATACCATAATAATGTTTTATGTTAAAGACATCGCCTTTATACACGCGTTGTTGATATACGCGAATGGGATTTGCCTAGCAATAGCAAAGGCTTTTTTACAGAGTACCTTTCGATCCAACGGAGTAGTACATTCGTTCGATCGGTAGCTGCATCCTACGTGATTTATCGCTCGCCTTATCGCCGTTAGCGGCGGCCCTTCGATAGCGCTGATCGTTTCCTATATTTTACAGCCGTCGTGATTTATCGTTCGTTTCGCGAGTTCCCCGGCGCAATTATCAGTAACTCCTGCTGCGCAACAGAGATTAGAAGCCGCCCCCGATCGCATTACTCGACTCGCGATTTTATCGGCTTTAACTATCGGCGCAACCGGCTATACGATTATAAAGTGTTTCACAGTGGCAAACTGAGCTAGTGTGATTTTTTTTCAGATCATACCAGCTGATCTTTGATTTTTCCCTCACAGGAAAGTAAAGACTAGTTTCACTGCAGCAGTGCAAATCCTAATGTAACTTCGATAATCCTAATATTAACGATTAAATGTTTTTTACGTACTCGCAAAGCGGTTTAGCAGAAAGATCCTTGTAAAAATGAACATAATTTTGATATGAAATATGATTTTGATTCTTTTCGATTTAAATATTCTCAATACACGCAATGCTGCGTAATTACTTTGAAAGAAGTGGGAAAACGAGGGTAGAGTCGTAATTAAATTATTTTATATAAAAAAACTAGTGATTATTAGAAATAAAAACTGCGCGTGTAATGCTCGTTCTCTTATCGAGCGAAATGTCGCGACATGTTCGACTCGTGCTTTAATTAAACCTGCCAAATTTATGTCCGGTGACTGAATTTCCCGTAGAATTAATTTTGAATAAAATATATGCCGCTTATATTGCACAACGCGTGCATGTACATATATCTAGAGTATTATGTACCTAGCAAGCAAATCTAATCCTATCATAATGCATCTTGTACCGAAGGTATATTGTTTGAATAATCCTTTGAATGTAGAAGAAATATATTATACTTATAAATTTATTATATATATTTTTATTATATACGATATTATTAATAATACTAATTTTATTATAAATATATATATGCTGCATAATTTTCTTTCGGAAATACATTTATTGGATTGAAAGTATCAAAAATATTAAAATTATGCAAACGAGTTATTTAAGCGAATTTGAGCTACACAATCACATAATTAAAATGGATTAAGCTTTCAGAGAAATATTTAATTATTACATATATTACAGAACTGCCATATTTAACACGGAACAGATATGTGAAATATGTCGATAGGATCCAGCGCTTTAGATAATATTTTTGTTTTCGGCATACGGAGCAAGTGGATCTCTTAAATCTTTTGTCGCTCGTCACAGTGACACTATCACGTCCATGTGTCGTGAAAGCTAAAAAGACTACGAATGCAAGGCAGAGCCCGGTTCGTATGGAAATTCTTTGACGGGAAGCGAGCCAGGAATCAAAGAGCGAGTGCAGGACGGCCGAGACATTATCTATGGAAAGAGCAGGAGGGGTCGTTATGGAATGGTGGTGCACGAGCGATTCGATTCTACTGTCGTGCCCATGGTAGAGAGAGAACACCGGTGGCCCCACTGCTTGTATTCACAGGGCCGGCTTAAAGCCAGCTGAGATTATTGTAACTACTGAACGTCGATTTGAAAATACTGGTCTTGTAAGAGAAAAGGAAAGAAAAGAAAAGGAGAAAGGGAAGAAGGAGAACATGCGGTCTCTTTGCGAAATCCGAATAAATGATCTCTTTACGAAGCGATTGAAATCTCTTGCTCTATTCGCGAACTTTCACGTTTTAGATTATTCGCTGGCGTTACTACATATATACGTATACCTAAAACAGTTTAAACCGGCCCGGCCCTGCTAACCCATCACCCCCCTTCGTCTGCTCTCTAACGCTGGCGGGGGTTGCTTTAAAATATCTGGGTGGTGCGGTGGCGTGATGCCGTGATCAGCAGGGCGGACTAACCCCCCCCGAACGTGCAGCGGTTCTCATTTGGCGAATCTTATCTTATCCGCAAGGCTATCACTACATTTTATTTTACCACTAGCGTCGACGATTATTAATTCTGCCACGGCTCATGTAATAACTGTATCCTAGTTACTTGCTGCTTTTTGCCATATCGAATCGTTCATTCTAACTGACGATCAATCGACATTCCTGATAGCAATATTCATTTCAGCTTTAAATTATACATAGCTTCGATGACTCGTCTACTTATTTCTATTTATCTTATTTTCTGTTCTGTTACATTTATGCTTTAGCTTCATGTTGTTTCAAAATCAAACTTGGATTTATAAGCAATATTATTGCTAATATCTCGCCTTTTGCGATGCAAGTTGATTATTCTCTTTTAAATATGTTCCCTATATCATTCATTACATCTTGATAAAGATATTGTTATTATTATTATTTATGTAATGTTTCTACTTATTGTGCGCTTATATTAACGATTTAGCTTAAAATCTTATGCTGATGTACATTTATCGTGACAAGGTTGATTTTGATAAACTGCAGGTCGACTTCCAATATCAAAGACGGTGATTGCAATGTCGCGAAAAGTTAAATCTCACGCTCTGTTATTATTCATCGCGTGGGCAGTTTTGTTTATGGATCCTACGAAATAGTCATTTTTGACTAAGATGGATGTCCGGCATTAAACGCGAGATGGAACGGCAAAGCTATGCGTGGCTGACATCGCGAACTGGTTTGACCCAAAGTCCATAATAAATTATCTCGGGTCTTGATAGGGCTTTCTATCTGTATCCATTTTTCAGGGGATTGTAGTTTTTTCGGTATATCGCTTCCGTTTCGCATTTACTTTTGGCCATTTGCCATCGTACTTTCGTATTTCTCCCATCGACAAACGCGTCTTTCCGACGCGCTCAGACACGACGAAGTGCATACTTGCGGCATGCAAGTTATAACGTATTCTCAAACACTCGAGACGAAGTCAGCAAGAGTTTCAGCGTGCGAGACCGCCTCTCGGCGTAGGTAACGTATTGCAGAAATATGAGGATTATACGAGATCTATCTCCGCCGTGTTTCACTTTACTACGCGTTACAGCGCCGCGTGTTAGCTGCTATAACTCCGTGGACGTTCCTCTCGTATGTTTAACTTCTTCGAGTTATTATGCGGAAGTAACGCAATCTATCTCGACCTACGTAAACGGGAATACATTACGCACAAGCACGCACCGAGTCTCTAGTGCGTGATGCAACAGCAGCTTTTATCAGTATCTCTCGCGATGGAGGAAGGTGCTTCAATTATTTTTAATAATTACTACTTGAAAATTTTCACGTTCCTTGAGATTAAAATTAGTACATATTAATAGTGTAACTTTTATATATTTTACTATTTAATAATTTAAACTAAAATTCCAATAATTTATCGGCTCTCAATTTATATTTCTGAAATAAATTAATTTAATTTAATTTTAATTTAAATGAATGTTAGTTCAACATCTTAACACTCGGAATTGTAAGAGCGCTTCGTATTTAACGTTTAAACTAAAATTATTTACGCTGTTACACAAAATAACAAGTGGGTCAAAATAACAAGTCTCCGAACACAGAACATAGAACGATTTTTTATTTCTAAAAGAAGAACTTTAACTTCCGTTAAAATTATTAATAATTGAAGAAGGTACGTCCATCCAATCAACGCTCGATTTCTATCCATCAATGTAAGAGTATAAATCTAGAGCCAACGGACGAACCAAACGGACATTACATCGAAAGGACGTTAGCCTAACGCACCTAAGAGTATTGCGAAATCCCACGATAATCCATCACGGGAAGGAACAACCCTTCACCCGTGCTAACAGCTTTGCGATTCTCACGATGACGAAAACGAGAACGGCGACGACGTCAGCGGCTCATCCTTCTCTCCTTTGCCTTACCTCTCGTTACGACGTTCGTCTTTCTCCGATTATTATTCCGTTTTCAACGCTTACGTATGAACGCAATATACGCGCACATATATACGGACAGTTTCGCGCAATCCGCATCGGCAGAGAATCCTGCAGGTCCGCACGCTATACCTTCCCAGGTATATAACTTTGAGAAGGAACGGCTGCCTTGGATTATTCAGCGCGGAATGGACATCTTTCCCCCCCGGAACGTAATATTAATATGTCCTCTTCTGTGCGAGGTGGCGCGGAGACAATGGCGGAGATTGTGTTGAATACAGTAATCAGAGGGCGGATTGCGAGCCCCATGGGAGTTCGCCGCGTCTCCTCGCTCGGTCGCTTCGTTCCTTCTCCTCTGTTCGTGCCACCGACCGTCGTCGTTGATCCCGCAGGAACGGCCTCACCGACTAAAGGGTGTTCCCCGACGACGCTCGCTTCCTTCCTTCCCGCCATTTGCTTCGGTCTACCCCGTACGTTAGACTCCGCTTAAGCAGTTTCCTTGAAGATCTGCTCACGCCGCGTGTGCTGCTACAGGATGCTGCAGTTAATTGGGAACGGGAAGGGTCGGCAAGTTTTATTGTATCCTGAGAGAATGCTCCCTTAAGAGCTGTAACCCTTTCCGTAAGCTTCAATTATTAAAATGAGCGAATCTGAATTTTTCGCATCTTTCAAAAGAGTCTATTTTTTTATATCATCGAAGACCCTTGAGGAATCATCTTCGGGGAAAAATTGTGGTTTTTTTTTGTTTCCTTATTTAACGATGGATAGACGCGCAATTTATTCGATATCTTTCCCTTATAAATATCGCTATAAATCAGACTAATATCATATTGATAATTTACGCTCTTTATTAAGTGCGCTATAATATAACACAAAGGTACTAAATCTTAGTCCCCCATGACTCACTATAATTGATTACCGTGCAGATCTTGTTAGCGACAAGTCGAATCTCAGTGACCTATCGATGGCGCGACGTACTTATCTTATATCTTCGCCCGTAATTGAATCTTGCTGGCGCGCTGTGCGCTCGAATATTAATTACTAAACCGCGTGACGCTGATTTACCGCGCGGTCGTTGGTCAGCGTCTCCCAATATTCCATTTACACGGAACACACAATTGATCTAAGCCGCGATTCAGCAGCCAATTTTTCAAGGTGCCATTTTCTCGGCGCCGTCCGACGCATCTTAATTACTTTGGATCGGAACAAAACAATTAACGCTTTCATCGACGGCTAAATTGAAGACTGGCCGAGCGCATCGGATCGTTCCTATAATCTTCGAGTGCAATTAACACACTGGTCCATTGCGCCACAATGGCACCCAGGATGCTCGCGTGATACGCAGTAACGGAAGAAAACGGAGATATTTACTATTGCAAGGAGCTCTTGATGCTGATGGCGGTTTACGCCAGTTTACGGGCCGCGCGGCACATACGGTCACAGCACGCATTCGCGTCTATGCGGTGTGCATACGGTATCGGCGTGGCGGATGTGGAGAACGCGGGAGTCGCGGGGGACGGTGTCGGAACGGTAACGAGCGTGCACAGCCTTCGGGGAGCAGTTGGCGCCTCTCGAGGGTGGCAGCGCGACTTTATTGCAGCAATAAGAGTTATCACCCGGCGATAACTGCCCCCATAACTTCCCCACGCGATGAATACATTCTCGCGTGCTCTCTACCCCCCCCCCTCTCTCTCTCTCTCTCTCTCTCTCTCTCTCTCACTTCTTTGCAACGCACCTCTGCCGTTGTTCATTGCTGCAATATCTTGCAGCATCCGCGCGCGGCACACTTTATCCGCGCTATCGTCCCCTCAAATTGCTCCTCTCGCTTCTTCCGTTTCTCTTCCTTTTTATCCTGCTACAATTCCTTCTCGTTTTACCCCTTCTACCCCTTCTCGACGCAACCGTCCTCATTCGTCTCGTGGTACTCGCGCGACACGCGTTCCGACTTACTCTTCTATGTACTCTACGGGTAACAGCTGACCGTTCTCACATCCTCGGACGAAGAATAAGCAAGCTCGAAACCTGCCGGGAAAACCAACCAGCATGCCGGACCTTCGTTGTCTCTGACGCGGAAGATGTAGGGTATCTCGGTAGAACGTGTGTAATGCGTAGCCTTTGGCCCTTGGATAGCCAATTTTTTTCTGCGATAATAACTGATATTATGTCTATATAAACTGAAAATATATGTCGTATAAGGTGCGTTCGAGACGAGGAGACGCTATTTCTATCAGACGCTATTTCTATCTTCATTACTTATTAGACGTAAAACAAGAATAGAATGACACAAATAACTTTCCCTGAACGCACCTAAAAAGAGATATAATACGATATAATTTACTCGCAGAAATAATTCGAGAGAGTGTATAATATGTATTAATATCTTTATACGTTTATTACTTATATTACGCGCATCTCTTATTTTGTATTTGAAGAAAATCTCTCTTTCCAAGTATCTATTTTCTTGATGAAAAAACAATGTAATGCACATATCTAGCCCATTTCTAGAGTTTCAGACTTATAAGATGATCCTGATAACGTACCTCCATCATCCACTCAATCCCTCGATCATATACGTGAGGCAAAGGTGAGCCTTCTTTTTATTTTACACGTGCGGGAAAGCACGAAAGTAGCGGGGTATCTCGAAGCTCGTAAGTTCAAAAGACGTGGAATCGCAGGTGTTATCACATGCCGACCAACCGGTTGTATCAATATTAACTACGACAAGTCGGTGGCCGCGCGTGCAATTACGTCACGGGAGATTACTTTTTCTCAAGGTAGCCGAGGCTCGCAATTAGTACCAGGAGAAACTCTATCCGATTAGAACAATCTGATGTTCTGTGGAAACACGCCGCTTTTTACGCTGTACAAAAGCCATGCTTGTTGCACAGATATAATCTGCTCTTATTAACGCGTAACGTCCCGAGTGGAACGGAATGATAATTTTGCGTTCTAATTATTGTGTAATACACACACACACACACACACACACACACACACCCGAGAGACGCCATAGAAATACAGAATTATTCGATATCGGTTTTTGTACCGCCGGTCAATTTATTTCGTATTCAGCATTATTTAAAGAATTTCTTCATCTATCTCGATAAAATATTTACTGCTGTTGTTTACCGTGTTAATATACGTAACATTATAAAGCGCATATTAATGGACAGTACACTTTCCATCAACGAATTCTATCAACGGAAATACAACGAATAATGAATATATGTATATGTAAATCTCGCCTTCTATCGCATTTTTTGTAACTAAAATTCATCGGATTGGTGTGTAATTCGGCAAACATATGCAAAATTAATAAATTTCTCTCTTCTTTTTGCCGCGCGGATTAATTGGCACAAGCATCCAATATCAATAAGATTAATTAAAACGTTATATCTGATGAATTGAAGTTGCATTCGCGAATTTATTTACTCCATAATGTCATTTACAAATACACATTTATCGACAAATATCACAGCGTCAAAAATTGGATCGAATCACAGATCGATCATTCGATTGCCAGAGAAAAAAAAAGCTAAATGATCTCGTTATTCTACGAGCGAGATCGTAACGCATCGTAGTTGGCCCCAGACATCCTCTCGCCCGCCTCTTTTCATCCCTTTGTTTCCTCTCTCCCATCCCGACGTCGTCGTCGAAATTGCCGGCGAAATATTTCGGCTTCCAATGTTGCGCGATTAATCCGAAAAGTGAGGCGCAATATCCGAAATTACGGCACACATTTCTCTCGCACCGGCCGCAATAACGAAGAGAAAACGGCACAACTGGTAACAACGTATTGCACGATTAACGGAACTGCGAGACCGCGGGCCTTGTGGATGTGTGTATGTGTATATGTGTGTTGGTGTGCCTGTGTGTTTGCCTGCACCGCCCACGAAATTTCCGATTTATCTGAAAATCGCACATCTTGCATGTTCTCCACATGCCATTGGAAACTTAATTTTAATGTACATAATATTTAAAGGAAACAAATATATCGGATTACAATAATTCTTCATAAATGTATTAATTATTAAATTTAATTCTGTTAAATTAAATTCAAATTTTATATTATTTTATTTATTTATTACGCTGTATATATCAAATATGTATCTCAGATTAGGAAATTAAATGAGTATTTTAGTTTCACTTTTTGTTCGCAATGGTATTCACTGCTTGTACTTAGTAAATGATAGCAATAAAGTTATTACTATTATTATTAGGAAATTAATATCTATGAAATTCGAACGACTGTTTTATAAACATTGTTTTTTTTATTCTGACGAGAAGCTTAAATTACGCGTAAATAAATTTCATAATGTGATACATGAAAAATTATTATCTTCTTTTTAAACTTATGAAATATAAAGAACGTATAAAAGTGTTTTAGAAATCGAGAATAATATAAGGTATGGCTTATTAAATATCGCTTAAAATATCTGCTCTGTATTTTTATAGAACCATATACATTTATTGCCAATTATATAATGCAGAAAATACTGTAGAATTGTAATGATGCGTTCAGCTCCGGTTTAGTCGATATTAAAGTCCGACTTTATATTGACAAAACTTTGGGTAGGTTACTCCGCGTGCCATTAGTGTGCATTAGAAGTCACGTAATCGATAACGGGTGTCGGGAAAGTGTAGCTCAGGAATTTCAAACAGAAGCGGGGTAAGGAGCGAAAAAAATGGTAGGTTGATATTTCCTTCATGCGTAGTACGTATGTTGAAATGTTGTTAGTAATAAACGGGTGTGTAAATTATAGGCAAACTTGTGTACACAACTATTGTCTAACACTGTGCTGCGTTTCTTTTGAAATATGTTTCTCGTTTTTAACCCGACGTTCCATCTCGCACGCGCCTCTCCATCGTCCTTCTTGCCGGCGTTCTTGCGCAAAATGTGGAAATGCAAATATTTAAGTATAATTTTCACCGTAAGGCAAAATAAATACACTCTCTGTTCGTTTTCCTCTTGTGCTTACTCTCGCACATTAACTCTCAAGGAAGAAATAAAAGTTCTAGCACACTGAGAAATAATCATACTCTCAACTCTTTTGGCAAGTTAACCGTGTTATAACTCAAATATGAAGAATCTCAATTATACTTGATATTAAATTCTCAATACCGAAGTCATCTCGAATACTGTTCGATTTTATTTGTAAAACTGACCCACTTGACTTAATTAATGGCAATAATTCTTGGCGTGTTCGCTTTTAAAAATTGCTCGTTTTACTTCGAGACGATACGTCGAAATGTACTATAATGTATCGGCTTTCATGCGTTATAGATTGATACATTAAAAAAGTTGCAATATTATACGTCGAGACGACGTGATATCAATAGATATACACGATGAGCAATAAGGATAATCGACGATGAAACGCGCGAGAAGAACGTGCAAATAATTCTAAAAGATCCATCCTCTCTATTCGAAGGGTGATACCGTGAAGTGAAGAGACGCGGAGGGGTACAACGGTATGCGGGCGCGATGGTGCTGACCCCGATGACACAACAAAGAACAGTGAAAGAAAGCCCAGAGTGCTTTCTCAGAGTCGCGGCGACGGTGTGCGGGCATGGGTTGGGGTACAGGCGATCGGGCAGACAATGTTTAAATGCTTTTCGATACGAGAAAGAGAGACGGAGGTTTCATCCAAAGCGCGAATTCCTACGAGCTCGAAAGAGAGACCCTCGTGGAACCGATGCCCGTTCTTCGCCTACCTTCAGCCACTGTAGAGGAGAAGGGGAGGAAGATCGGCGGCGTGCCGGATGGCGGAAGCCGGTCTCTCCTGGAGGGAGATTCGGTGTGCTGGGAAGGGAGGATTTTCTGGGCAAGGGTGAGAGAGAAGACTCGCGGAAGACGAGCTATGAGAGGCAGAGACAGAGGGATGGCAAGCAGGGTTGAGAAAGGGCGAAGAAGGATCACGGAAGATAGTCGGTGAGAGAGAGAGAGAGAGAGAGAGAGAGAGAGAGAGACGCGTGAAGGGTGTTTCTGTGTGCATGTGTGTTGGAGGGTACGTGTGCCCCTAGCAGACGGAGAACGGTGATAAAACGGACTGGTTGAAGCAAGACGAACAAAAGGGGTGAGACGGCGAAGAGCGTGCGAACCCCGAAAGAGGAGCTCCGCTGCGGCGGCGACGGCGACGGCGACGGCGGCGGCAGGTGCGGAGCGAGGAGGAAGAAGAGACGGAAATCGCAACAAAGACAAGACCAGACTCTTCTAGAAGAGTGAGCGAGAGAGAATTGAAGACGAGGAAGGGGAGAAGAGCAGGACAGAAGGGGTGAGAACCGGGGGAGAGAGAGACAGAGAGAGAGAGAGAGAGAGAGAGAGAGAGAATGAGAGCGAGAAAGACGGAAACGCTGCGAAGAAGATCAACGACGGGAAGGGATGGTAGAAATCGTGCGCGCGAGATAGAACGAGAATCTCCCCCCTGTGCGGGACGGAGACGGGATTCTGAGGATGGCAAAGGTGGCGGGGGAGGAGGCGGGAGGGGATGGGGG
>NW_017305705.1:2398554-2401620 GCF_001594115.1 Trachymyrmex septentrionalis
GAGGGGGGGAGGGGACCAGTGGGACGCGGGGAGGAGGGGGAGAGGGGGTTCACGGGCGTACTGGGTGGATGGGTGCTGGTACGGTTTTCAAGAGGAAAGAGAAGGAGAGGGGTGAGAGCAGCGAGTGGTTGGTGCATTATTGATCCCAGTGTGTGCGGACTGGGCAAAAAGAGGAGCCTCCGGCTCGGCCCGAGAAAGAGACGGAGCGATACACCCCCGGTGTACGGGGGCAAGAAGGAGATACCGCCGCGCAGACCGATCTCGCAGACAGATATTAGAAATGCGTTCGCCTCTTACCCGGCATGCGGCGGCACCCGCTGACGAATCCACAAGAAGAATCGAGGAAAGAGAGAGAAAGATATCCATCCGCGATGCGGTGAATTCACACCTGGCTGGATAATTCCAAGTAGGTGGCGAAGCGCAGGGGTTAGCGAGAAGGGGGGGGGAGGGCGGCGGGGCGAGAGGAGTGCCAAGGGAGATCGCACGAGGAATAATCCAATCTTGAATGTTCCGGCGATCCTGGATATCCCGAATACAGTGAATCGCGTTTTAAGTCGCGGTATTATCCGGGGATGAATTATTCAGGGAAGACGATAGATACCGTTCTTGTTTCGAGGTCGCTCTGATGGAACTCGTATATATCCTTTATGCGCGCCACACCGATACCCGTAGTCTCGAACACGCAAGGAACGGCGAAGGGAAAAAAACGATAATGCGACGCGTTACGTCGTTTTATTGCATGATGTGGCGAGCGCTCGGTTTTCGATGACGACGAACGATCGAAAAAGAGGAAGAGAGAGAGAAACGATTAAGTCTTCAATGGCGAGAATCCTTTTCCAGCGAATGTATATTTGTCCTCCGCGACTCTCTCATCCTCGCGAAAAGCGCTTTACTGCCCGTTATCCCGTCTGTCTCGACTGTAATCTCGATATTTTTCTAGAAAAATCGTGATCTCTACAAAAGCGCGGTCGAACGGATAGGACTCGCTCCGTTGCACTGCGATAACAACATTATGAACATTCTGATTATCTTTTGTTTATTTCGGTTTTTAAATAAGTTACTGTTTCCTGGATTAATCTCTTTGCTTTCATATATGATGGAAAACGTATTGCTCTTCCTTTCAAAATAATACAACTCAATAAAATGTGATGTTTAATTCATTATCATGAATGAATTAAATAAACAATGCCCTATCAATCATCAAAAGTGAACTAATTTAACTTTATAAAAAATTCATAAAAATTATCACAATTCAAAAAGGGTTGTTATTAAAGGCTGTAAACGAAAATGACGATAAAAGCGATATTTGATGATGTTATGGATATATATTCCGTTTGGTGATATTATTCGATCATCTATCAATTTGAATCATAGTTTTTCTTTTTTTCTATAGGAAAGTTTATTTTTCAAACTATGTTACTTTTGAAGAGTAGGAATAGTATATTATATATTCATTATAATATTTTCTCTATAATAATAAATCTTTATTATCAGTCCAAATAACAATTATAAGATACTAATAAGATTTCTGTTAAATTTTATTATTTTATACAATTAGTCCGATTTATTCTAATCTAAATTTTTTGTTTCTAGAAAAATGAATAAAATGATTTTGTATTAAAAAAATTTAGGTAGATTTGAAAATAATTTTGTAGGACGCTCAAATTGGTTGCTAGAATGTTAACACGTTTTTTTCATCATGCTAGAATTACAAATTTATATCTAAAAATAACTTTTTTGGACCATTAAAATAATTATGTAGGAAATTCACAATTTTGTATTACCTAAATTTTCAGATACTTTATCAAAATCGTTCTTTTCTGTATCATTTCACAATGAGTATAATATTATAATAAGAATATAACAATGAATATAATAAAATATTTTATTCGTCACAATCTATTTGATCGAAAAAAAAGTTTCTTACGTTATTGTTCTATGTGTCTTTAGCCTTTTTAATTTTTGATGTAATAGTAAAATAATATTTTTATAATCGAATTATCGCAAAGCAAAGCATCGAACTCCTTCTTAGCAATACTTAGCCGTTTTGTTAATGAAAAGAGAAATTACTGGATTGCAATACCTTTTGTCTTATGGGGCTCAGCCTCATACGATCTCTATCGTACTCTCGTACGATCGAATCTGCAACGAGCATTCGAGCCTCCTAGAGTGTCCAGCGGCGATCAATCACTGATATGAATCACGACTGTACCGGTATACGACACTACCGGTATTCTTTCCAGTTATTTATTATACGTCGAATTTAATGGCTTCGCCACGCGCATTCGACACAGTTTCAAAGAGTAAGTTCGCCGTTATCGATCTCCCCGTCGACGTGCCGTTCGATCGACGTTGTTACCGATAGGAACGCCGGCGCGACGCGCGCGAACGTTACCGGGAAGAATTATAGAAAGCCTTTGTCAGGGAACGCTATTCATAATGCCATTCACGCGCGCGCGTACTATGAAATTTATTTAAAAAAAGAAAAAATTCCCTCGGCCAGAACTCATTAATCAGACCGATGGACATTTTATACGACCGGTGAATAATTCAGGCCATTACCGTCAGCACGTTTTAAACGTTCCGCAAATGAATGCTGGGAATTCTGCGAATTCCGGAAATTTCGCTGGAAGCTCATGTGCGACTGGACATTTCCGCGCGCAAGTGTCCAGCCTCCCGCGAAGTATCATATCGAAATTCACGCAAGTTTTCCGCTGTCAGTCATTTCCCGGGCATGGATATTTGACGAGGCATATAAAGCCATATCACGGTCATAATGGCGCTCTGATAAAGGCATTATCGAGAGCCCGTCTCTCTTTGAATGGACCGCGCTGAAAATGGCACGCTTGCGGTGTCAAACGCACGCAAAAGCGAAGCGTCCTTTTTCATCTGTGATTAATAAAGCGGAAGAAACAATTGTCGCTGGCAAATCGATCAATCTGTTTTATCAGTCCTCGATCGATATCTTTTCGTGTGTTGTGTCTTTCTTATAATTATATGCTCTTATACGTACTTGATATATACATATTGACAAAAAATTATGCACCATCGAAGACAATAAATAAC
>NW_017305705.1:2401720-2403776 GCF_001594115.1 Trachymyrmex septentrionalis
TTCTTATACGTACTTCATATATACATATTGACAAAAAATTATGCCCCATCGAAGACAATAAATAACTCGCTTTCAATACGTCGCGCTGTACATCGTTGCGCAAATGAACAGTACGTTTTTCGGAAGATGGCGAAATCGACAGCTTCCGAAATACGTCGCGAAAAATCTCTCACCTTGCTCGGTCGGAGTAAACGCCGATTTTTCTCCTTCCTCGGGATAATCCATTTCTGCCTCACGGCCTTTCAATCTGGACGCGATAAGTGGCGAAGCACAGCGAAATGGATTTTTCTGACGAATCCGTCTGGTGAGTAAAGATGCATAGCTTCGATCGTCGTTTCACCCTGTTGCAATCTTCTCTAATTAAATTCATTAAGTAATTAGCACCGAAACAATAGCAGTGTACAATGAGGCACATCGTCCGTTGGCCATTGGGCTCGCCGAGTCTACGCCGGCCATATTTCATGGACTTTTAAGCAGCGTTTCATGTCTGTTTCGAAACACAATGGAGCTACTTTGCTTTGATTACGTTTATCTGCGCTCCAGCATCCGCTCTATTTGAGATTTATAACTGTGCTTCCTGCATAAGCCACAAGTTTGGCAATAATGGTCGAATATTAAATTACATTCTTTCGAACAACGAATTCACGTATTTTACTTCGATACGTAAATCTACATAGACTTAGTTTAACATAAAAATGTCATTGCTTCATATTTAGTAGATATATAGAAGACATCGTACGTATATGTGCCTGTGTCTATATGCATTTACATATGAGATTGGTAGCACGTTGTATATTAAAACTTATTACATGCGGCACTATTTACACCGATGCAAGTTTACATACATATGTATATTCAGCATAGAGTAAAAGGTTTTAGTTTATTTTTCAATGCGCATTTTACTTAACTAATCAGTCATTGTTCGCACATTTTTGTTAAACACATTTTAAAATATTTTTATTCTTAGTGTCCATTATACAAAGAATTAATGAAAAATTTATTTTTTTACTCAATATTTCGATTTATATTGAAATTTCAATGGCTTTGAAGCTATGCTGATTTGATTCGAAATATACGTAATAGGAAGATTGTTAAAATGCATCACGCGTTTAGATTTATATAAAATGTGCGCCGTTCGTTGTACGAGAGTGAGCAAACGAAAGCGTGGACGTGGCATTTGTAGTCGATACATTTCGTAATAGAAGAGGAGTAAAAACAATATTGCTTGTCTTATACATTTTTTATGTGCGACCCAGTTTTCGAATACCCGTACTCATGGCTGCAGAACGTTATGAATTGCCATGCTGCAACTGCTATTCTTCAACATCAAAATAGGACGTTATGTAAAATTTGCCAGGATTAAGACTAATACACGAATGAATTTTTCCAGTCGTGCAATATATCAGTCCAACTTGATTTTTCGCTCAGTATTTCGCTCAACATGCCTGCGCAGAAAATTGATTCGTCTTACGTTTCCATTAGATTCTCGTCCGTGTAAAAATCATTTTTTTTACATACACTCACGCGTTTTACACATATGTATTTTCTATTGCGAGCACTCGCGATGTTGCAATCTTTTTTTCTTTTTTCTTTTTCCTGCGCTATGTATGTATCGTTAGTGTTGTGCGGATGTTTTTGAAAGTGCCGACACGGCGCGGCGCAGCGTTGCGAACGAACTCGACTTGGATGTAACGACGAACCCTTGTGCCGAGAGCAAAGAGTTCTAATGAATGAGTTCTTTCTGCCCAACCGTCTCTTTTATTTTCCCTCACGGGAGATTAAACGTGACGTCTATAGCTTGGTCGTCAATGCGATGAAGCGAAATACCAAATATGCTACCTACTATTATTTATATTGCTGATATTGATTGCTGATATTCTATATTAGAAAATCGTTAATATTCTATATAAAAGAAGTATATATAACGTAAATATATCGAGCAATAAATCAATCGCACATTAACTGTGTCTCTTATTTATAGTTAATTTTTCGCCTTTTGGTGTATGCATATTAAGTTTCGTGAAATATATATATATATATATATATTATATATATT
>NW_017305705.1:2403876-2430476 GCF_001594115.1 Trachymyrmex septentrionalis
AGAACGAAAAAAGAAGTAGATAGATGAAACGAGAAAGAAACTGGTATAGGCGCTGATTGTCGAAATTTTACATAGACGTGCTTGCTGCTTTTAACCCACACAGATTTGTGTCCGTTCCGGTAATTACCTCGATTTAGGGTAATGTTGTTTTTACTCCAACACGCGCTTGTATACCGCACGCTACCATTTAATACACCCTGCGCCTTCTGCGAGATGTGTCGCAGCGCGTCTACATTTAATTCTCGGCACCGAGCCGAGGATATTAGGCAAGCTGCATTTCACAAAAGATTTCTCTCTGCTTTCGTAGAGAATTTTGTAGAGAATAGAGCGCGAAGTATATGCGAAAAATTTTGGATAACTTCTGGACTAACTTAATGAAATTTAGTAATTTCACGAAAAATCACAGTGAGAGGAAATAAACGTAAATAAAAATAATGTAATTTTGGTACGCGTTTAAACAAATTTTCCTTGGCCATTTTTCGAGATCTTCTAATTTTCAGTCGATTCGTAAAAAAATAAAGACTATGAATCTGTTCTTGTTTGTTTTCTCGAAATGCTGACAAACGCAGACTACATGACGGCTGAGATATAAACGGAAGCTAGTATGTAAAACTAGTCGTAGGTGCGAAGTGCGGACTTTACGAGCGAAATCTGCGCCGAACGACAGGCAGACCGAGAGGGATGGGGACGCTCCGTGTCGCGGTCACGATGATGGATCAAATAAACGAGCATTTCCATAGCGATTCTGTGTCCAACATAAACACTATCGTTTATCATTCGCGTGCTGAGCCAGGCATTTTCATCTCTCTATTTCATTTCGCAATATCGAAGATAATCATTTTCGAACAAAATTTATCAGGCAGGTGAGATCTGAAAAAAAATCTTCCTCCGATCTGACGAATTAGTTTTTTTCGTTAATAACAAAATCGAAATTTTTATCCATTAACATGGACAAAACTTTTTTTTAGAAAAAATGCATAGCATTATAAAAATATCGTGTAGTTATATAATTATATAAAGATCTTGAGATCTTTAGAAGTAGAATTACTCAATCTTTTATATTCATTATTTACACAATGCACGATCTGTATGTATCATGTACTGTTTCTTTGGCGTCACTATACATTTTGTCACAAATTTAACATAGTGAAATATTGTGAAAAATATCGCATAAAAATGAACATACGTTATACAATAAATTTTTTTTAATTAATGTAACTCCAGACGTTAAGGAATACAACGGTAACGAGCAAATATATGTATTTTTATTAACAAAGAAGTTACAGCAAAATAATATCTTAAGTATACTGAGAGTGGCATCGAAGGATAAATTATACTAAATTTACTAAATAAAAAGAATCGCCAATTTTAACGATCAAAGTTATAACTGTTGGAATAATAATTCTATATATTATTTATTTTAAATACATTTACTTTAGATATATTACTGCGCGCCGATTACTTTTGAACTTACAACACAAACTATATTAAATTTATTGAGGTGATCTGTATAATACGCTCTTTCATATTCCACCTCTTGATCCTACATATTTCGATCCTATATTTTCTTTTTTTCTCGCACAACGAATAGCGAATATAATCGAAGGAAAGTGCTGACGAACACTGATACGTTGATAAGACCGTAGGAAGTCAGTGCGCAAGAATCCGAAGCAGTGTAGACAAGAAGCGAATACTTTATGAGCAAAGTCTCACTATGAATGACAATCGCCAATTGGTATAGCCAATCCCTCGCCAATCGAGGGCAAAAAGTAAGGAAGGTCGCAGAGAACGTGGGAGCTCATAAAGGATGATCAGCTCGTAAAACTGATCACTCCTCGATAACCTGGAGCATCACGATGGCGAACTACCTCGAGGTTGTCGGTTTTATCTTCGCGGTACAACAGGTTAGCTAGAAAATAAGCAAGGCGAAGCCCTGGGAGTATCAACGTCATCCGCCCCACTAGAGAATCTTGGGGACAATCTCGAGAAAAATGTTGACCAGGTCAGCCGATACGTATATCGATATTGGAGCGATGCATATCGTTGTCCTACAAGCAGTTGCAATTATCGTTGCACGATAAGAACGATATTCTTCGTATATCGTTGTGTTTTAAGTGTACAGAAATAAGAAAACCATCGGCTGATCGGGAGAGGTTGAACTAGCGCACGCACGCTCCACGAAATTCTCATTTAATTCTCATCTAAAAACGATTGTCGGATAAAAAGGCAGATATTAGAACGCGGTTGGTGGTTGGGTAACCGGAAATACGCGGCCGCTTAAGACTGCCGAGTCACGTTCTCGTACGGGGAATTAAATAATGCCTTAGCGCGGTTAGATCGTAGAAAAATGTGCGGCACGTTCGCAATTTTATCTCCTGATTTGTTTACTTACGTTTATTCTCGTATTCCTCCCGGGAGAGAACGTGAATTTATTCAGAAAGACGAAGGTGGTCGGGTGGGAGAAAATGGTGGCGAGGATATCGAAGAGGGAGGGAAGTTCGGCGAGGATGGAGGACGGACGGTGTTAGTCACGAGTTGCAGAAGCAACTGAAAGCAGCCTTTGCTCCATTTTTTTAAATTCTTTACGACCTTCTTCGATGGTGCTCCACTCGACTGTAGTGCGAGTGAAAGGTCACGTAAACGACAGAGGGAAAGGACAATTTTCCTCCCCTCTCTTTGCCTCCCCCCCCCCCCCCCCCCTTTCCTGCCGTTATCTTTTTTTTTACGGAGTCGCGGAATGTGCATACCAGAAACGCGCATATCCGGTAGACGTTTGTCAGACCATCTCTGTTTTTATTTCCCGGTTTATCGCACCGTTACACGTGCGCTGATTTTTGCCTCGATCATTTTGACTTTTGCAAAACGCAAATTGTATCACGCTTTGATTAAATGCACTGTTTTACGGTCGAATTTTATTAACACGAAACGCCTATAATTCACATTCCGCTTATAATGCATAATTAAATAGTTATCACGGTCTGCTTATTACAATTTAATAATTGTTTTATTCACTTCGTATAAATTCTGATTAAAATACTCCCTTGGAAACGTTATCATGGTTTGGTTTATTTCCCCCGTCACGATCGAGTACGTATATTATTGTACTATATTGATTATGACATCTCTCGATAACACACACACACACACTAATGTAGCTAGTTAATTTATAGCATTACTCTTCTTGGTCGCATGAAGGGTATCACTTCGATCTGCTGATATTAGGTTCGTCTTTAGTTAAACAATTGTATATTTGTGCCACTTCAACTTATTGGACCGAGCCGTGTACACTGATTCGGAGAGTGCAGGAATAAAAAAGCAGACCTATTGTCTATTCGATTGTCATTGCGAGGAAGCTTTTCGACAACTTCTTCAACCTGACTGACAAAATCTCGCAATTCAGTTAACGTCGTCATGAGATAACAGTATCGTTGCCACGTTTTGTCCTCCTCGCTCACCGAGCGAATCCTTATCGCTACGTCTGCATAGCGTTCGTTAGGGTCAACGACCTTTCTGTCTCCGCCGAACGCAACGAAGGTGCTCGGCGTGTTGCGAGTAATTGCTGCAGTTGCAGCGGCGCGGCGTGAATACGGTAAACTCGCTTGAAATTACATGAACGGTGAGATCCTTCTCGGAGGCCGGCAAGTTTTGCCGGTGTAGTCGCGCCAACGGCGTGACGCATCGTGCCTGCCTAAACTGTTTTGTGTCCTGGTCGTTTTACGTCTCTGTAAAATTGTCGTCATGGCCGGCGGGACGACGAAGTTCCGCGGCGCGGATCGCGAGACACCTGTGACCCGGGCGATACGCAAACTTTGGATCAAGGCCGTAGCGCCCGAGAGATCGACGCTGATCCTTGCTCGATGTAAGCGACCACGAGGCTTTCGCTCCTGCGAGGGATTACATCCAACTCGCAGCTATTTACAATTCCCTGTCGCGAGGCTTCGTGTCGAAAATGTCGAAATACGGTAAAACGATTTGACGTTGTCAATCGTTAAATATCGCCGGATTTCGCGATTCATCGAAGTTGACTATCGATCGTAGCTTCGTCATAGCGTGAGGATAACGTTTGTAGCAAAGGGAACACTGCGGAAACATTTATGCAGGCAGTCGGCGCTTTCTCTACTGGTGTAACACCCTAACGGGATGCACGTACGCGCATTTCTATGACTGATTCACGAATTTGCCGATATGCATGATTCATGCACGCATACCAGTTCGTGAGATCATGTATACGGTTTTCGCTTTCTCCCTCTCTCTCTCTCTCTCCCTTTCTCTTCAGATGCATCCCTCGAATCGATTTAATGAAATTCGCGATCAATTCTCTTACTGTTGAATCCTTTCTTTAATATGCTGATATTGTTCGATAGCAACATATAATTATAACAAAAAAATTTGACGGTGGAAATGAATTCACACACGGAATGAATGATTTTGTTGAAGTACCTAAAAAATTTAGCATATAAATTTAACTATTTTAGCTTATATATAGATACAGATTTAGAAATCATTTTGTTAGACTATTAATTACATAGAACGTTGACAAACTGATTTTCAAAATGTCGAAAGTTTTTGTTGTATCGCTCATCATACTTGCAGCGTTTTCTACATAACCATTTTAATAGTCCAACAAAATTATTTTTAGATCTACCTAATACTTAAAGATAGATCTCTTAATAATTAAATACTTCTTCAAAATGGTTCTTTCCGCGCAACATATCTACTTAATATAAAACTTAACGATACGGGATGAATCCTGTAATCACTAAGGATTATTGTCTTAATACAATACTGTAGGAATCACGAGTATCGCAGAGGAGACTGCGCCGAGGATTTAGCAGAATTAAGAATAACATCATTAGAAAGGCTAAAGCGACCCGACGCGACGGTTTATGCAACATTTCAGTCGAAAACGTTCGTTCGCCGAGTCTAATTACACGATGCCGCGTGTACAGCAGCTGTACGACGTATTCCGGGATGCAATTTCTGCAAGTTGACCGTGTAACGGGTAACTCATTTCGCCACGATGGAATCGTGTAATTATCTGCAAAATATTACTTTCATAAATGTGGCGCGATGCACTTTGCAGATACGAATTGCGACGTGTATCTATTTAATTCTGTTTATAAGAAGAAAAGAGTCAAAGTAAAAAACGACTTGTATTATAATATTTTGTAATTTCTCTGGTTGAAAAAAACCAAAAGAAGAGGAAGAGAAAGGAAAAAAAGAGAGATCCCGAACTACTATAAGTTAATCGCATCGGAAAAGTTGAAGTCGCTCTGTTAAATACGTGAAATCAACATCCGGTATATATTTGAAGACTACGTTGTATCGGGTTACTTGGGTGCAGTTCCGGTAACATAACTCGAATAGAAGGATATCCGCAAACATCCTGTGGGGAATCGTATTCGAAAGGAACATATCGCTGTTCCCGTATGCCCAATGATATGCCCCAGGCATGCATACGTTCCATCAGCCGCGGCGCATATCTCGACGCATTTCGCGCATGGCTGATCAGCGCGATAGATAATTTATCCGCAATATATCGGAGCTACGAATGCGAATGCTGTACATGACGCCCGTGTACAAATCGGTTTATAAGGAAACGACGAGGAAATGATCGTCTAACCGAAAGTAGTGGCATTGAAATGTTATACGGTTTAAAAAACGATATCCAAATCATTCTCATAAAATTCATAAGATTCACTGTCATAATTGATATTAATTATTGCGATGGTCATCGGTTTAATAATTAACATTTACCTTTTCTAATTTTTACCGAGGAACGTTTTCTCGCTATTTACTTAGTCTCCAACTTATGTACCGATGTAGCTCGACACACACAACGTTAAATTATTATGCGTATCGCGTGATTTACATTGAATTTTTTTTCCATCATTTTATTTCTAAACAGCTGCATTTCTAAATTGCTCAATTTGAATAGTAATTGAGGCAGAGTGAGCGCGAATGCTCGTATCTCACGTTGCGTTCGGTGCCATTTCTGCAACGCGAGTAATCGTGACAATGTTCCTGAAACAGAGAGCGATTGCGCGATATTCCTGAAACAGAGTTATGTGTCCGTTTGTATATGTACACATGGCATCTACGGCGCATCAGTGGTACATCTCACGCATAGCCGATCGATGCCACGGATATTCCTCGAGGCACGTTGTAATTTGAACATCGATAAAGGGCGATTTGCGACCTAATGTAAGAGACGACGAGCGATCAGGTAGATGAGCAGTCACGTCTTCTAAATCTTTGCGTTCAATTGCCGCGCGTAAGTACAGCCACATCTTTTATTTTACACTATTGCAGCGCTTTATCAGTCCCTCTACTGTGAGCCAGTTGAGCTAGACGAACGTGTGCGATACGAAAAGTCATGAATTATTTCTACACTCCAAAAAATATCGACGTGGATTTAACACTTATGCGGTATCTATATAATTCTCACTCTGTGTTGGACGTCATGATTTGAATTTAAAACCCATGTTAAATCTACATCATATTAACACCGCTATTTATTATTAGAGTGTGCATAATATAAAAAGATATAAAATATGTAAATAATCCGCGATAAGGATGAAATACAATTATTCCGCGTTATCGTCTCAAACGCGTTCACGCGTGTTCCTCGCATCCAGCACGCGTTCGCCGCGTAATGCATTTCGTATATCGATTGAATGGGATTATTCTCTCGACTGTGCAACGGAATTCGAACCGATCTTGCGATAACTGCAGTTCATTAGCAGCTCAAATCGGAAGCGCCCGAGGCGGCACATAATTCGAGCTTCCTCATGCCGCGCGCTTCGCGTTGCCTCCTGGTGCATCCTCATGTGCAAGGCCATAACGCGAGTCGTGGAGCGCAAAGCACATGGTCGACAATGACAGTGATACTTAGGACGACAATCCGGGGATTGATTACGTGTGATTAGTGCGTTGCGGTGACTGCGCGCATCCCGAGAGCCGCGAGATTACAACACGGACAATTATTGCGCGCGCGTTTTGCAGTGCGCAATAATTGTCTGTGTTGTAATCTCACGGCTCTCTATTATCATGGGTTTCGTTTCGGGATTATTAGATTTAGGTTCCCGATAGGCCTGATTGATCACTCATCAGTTATATCTACGGTTTAGGATGATATATCCTAGACCTAACAATCAAGTCATTATATCTTATATGCAGCAATACATTCTCGCATATAAAGCTTATAGAATGGAGATTTATATTGATATACTGATATCATTTGTCGATATATTTTTAAGTCTTTATGTTATAATTAAGATAAAATATTTGCAGAGAGCAAGATTTTATTAAATCGACTAATTTCAAATTGACAGAGTAACTCGTAGTAATTATAATATTGAAGGTACTCCAATTTGAAGTCATAATTTGCACATAAGGTACAGAAAATTGTATTAACTAAATGACACTTGTTATACACTTATTTAGCAAATAAGATCGTTCAGTGCAATATGATAGAGTTTGTTTGATAGAGAATGGTATATGAGATATTCTGCAATTTATCGTATTCTTTAATAAGAATTAACATTAAATATAAGTAAAATTCTCATACAACTCTATTTTTCATTGGAGTTAAAATAATTTCCCAATTATAAGCAATTAAGTTTAATTTTACTTTCTTTTAAATATAAAAATCACATTGTCGATAAATGCGTGAATGAACTATGAAAAATCTATTTAGACTAAGAAAGTATAATTACCAGTATTTTTTAAATATATGTTATAATTACACGTTAGCACATTTTTCATTGAAATAAAATAATTAAAATATGCTATATGAAACATTGTTTTTTTTTATTTATGCATGTGAAAAAAATGCATATTGAAAAAAATGAATATTTGCTTTTTTGTAACATATTATGTCTATATTTAATAGAGGAAAGAGATAAAATAGAAAATTTAATTTTTATTAAAAGTATTTTGAATGGAAATATAAAGAATTAATCGCAATGGCAATAATTTTTCTAACATATTACAGAGATAATACTAATTTATAAATTTTGAATATATAATTTTTAATATATAATAAGAAATATAATAAGAAATATAATATAATAAGAAAAAGAAATAATTTTTCAATGTATTTTGGGTCGCTAGCTTCGAATTTGCTAACAGAACAATTCAAAAAATTGTATTATCAATTCCAGATCATCATTTCCACTGTAACTCGTATGACAGACTACAATCGACTACATTACTATGACTTTATCAATTTGAAATTAATCGATTTAATCTTATTCTCTGCAAATACTTTATCTTATAACATAAATACTCAAAAATATGTTGACAAATGATATTAGTATATCAGTATAATCCTCTATTGTATAAGCTTTATATGTGAGTGTGTACTGCTATCTGTACAATAAATCAGTAGCATATAATCCAGGATTAAATCACTACTAATCTGTCCATCTATTTCAAGACCATGGATTTGTGAAATATCACATTTTTACATGTAATATTTTTATATTTTTCATTTGATATGCACGTTAACACACATTTAAATATACATTCTATTCAATACAAATTTTATAGATTCATTACTTCGGATTAAAATATGATTCATGACTTACCAATACGATATGATATGATGCGCAGCAGCGAAGTTGCAAATTACGTTGAAATTTCATTGAACTGCAACATATATAAATATATCCAAATTACAGCAAGTCAAGAATAATTAATTACTTCAAAAAGTAATTGCGGTATAAATAATTATTATGAACGAATAATTTCGTTAACATTCGATTAATTACATAACATATAAATGATAGATTACTTACCCCATGATTGCTCTGTCGACGTCCGATGTCTCGTAGATCTCCTTCTCCTCTCAGGTTTTATCATTGAACACATACTAGCGAAAACACAGTTAACGTGTTATTTTAAACAATATATTCTCGAATTTAATTACATGCAACATTTATATCGGGATAACGCAAAGAAAGTTAACAAATATAAAACGTTTAAGCATTTTAACAAATTATCGATATACAAATGTTATATTTATATATCTTCCGATCAATCAAGTATATAAAGTACAAGATTAATTATAGTTATATTTCCCCACTTAATCAAATCGTAATATTGCTTGTTTTGGAATCGATTCATTATTCTTATTTAGTATTCGCGATATTCCAACTGACATTAATGACCGAAAGGTCCAAGAATGATGGTTAACCTTTATTTTAATCACTTGTTTATCGATTCACTATGTTTATCATTCGATGCGATACGAAAATAATGGGCACGTTAAATTGATGTAAATATCTGAATATCTGCAAAGTACAATTGCATTTTCTCTTAGTGCTAATTGTGAATTTGTTTCAACGAATATAATAACGCAATGACTTTGTATACTTAACAAATTACATTCAGCAGAAGACGAACGTTTTTGAATTTTATATTGTTTATGTTAACAGAATTAGATATAAGAGCTAAATGGCTGCGTTGAGCAGAAAAACAACTTTACAAATATTGTAAGATTTTTTAATATGATTTGTTCATACATTTAGATCCAGTGAGGAACTAAGGGCAAGACCATCAGCCTTAAAGAATTATAAAACAGTTACAAAGCTGTTTTTTCTGCTAAACGCAACAAATATTGCATTTCGAATTGATTATTTTATTTTATGAAAAACTATCTGTATAATCTATGACTTTCCATACAATTATTCGGATTATTCGATTTATGTATTTATATTTTGTAGTCATTTCGATACACAGAAATGATAAGCACATTATATTTGAATCAACGAATTTCATGTGCACGAGGTGAAACGCTTCTAAACATTAACGAAATAATTACCGCACGTGGGTATCGTGAAACAATAATTTCGTGAAACAGTAATCTCTATTTCGTATCGCCGTGATTCCTACTTCAAATTAATGAACCAGATGAAAATATCTATTTTGATAGATAATGATGGCTTCGATATGCTTGCGAAAATAAATTAATCGCACGGAAATACCATGATTAAATGCTCTTAGAGAACGATCGCTTTTGGCGTTTCTGAATACCTATCACTATCGCGTTTCGAGAGATAATGCAACAACATCCGGAGCGGCTCGCGCTGCTGCCTGCTGATCTGAGACTATGTGCGTAAATAATAACGCATTGATCACAATAAATACACACACACGCACGCGCGTGCGCGCGCTTATAAATAACAGCAGTTTATACTTTATACAGAAATAAGTGCCGGCCAATTTACCCCGTGAAATATTCATAACAAAATAAACATATGCAAAATACTTTGTTTTTTATATTACAAAATAATTATTAAGCTATAGCGCGACTTTTCATGTTGTATTCAGCAGAGAAAATTAATCAGTTAGCACTTAGGGATTTTTTTTTCTCTACTAAATGCAGCCATTATTTTACTAACAGTTTGTGTATAATTCTTATACCGAAAAGGGTGAGTTGTATTTAAGTTGACGAAATAATTATTAAACGATGAAGGTTTACTATTACAGTTGATTGCTGTTATTTATATATGTATAAAAATAAAAACAAAAATCAGCTGAGTAATAAAAATCAGAACAATGAAAATCAATAATATAAATGAAAAATCAGTATGCGCATAAGTTACTATAGACTTCAATGGACAAATTCCATCCGCTACCATTAGTTAATTACTTACTGCTTAGTTCGAAAATTTTCGAAATTTTGTTAAATGTTTGTTATTACTTTTTCCTTTAAATTAGTCTGCACTATATATTATACATTATTTGTATTATTTTTTATTAATATTATTAATAAAGAAGGAAAGGGGCAATACGGTCGAGGCTGAATCTTGTTATCTAATATTTTTTTAAACTTAAATTTAAAATATCATCTTTTAGTTATATAAATTGCGCCACGTGTTGTCGGGCTTGAAATATCATAAACTGTTATTGATAAACTTATTATTGTTTGTACGTTGGTCTTTCGATACGTTCAAAAATTGCAAAATAATAAAGGACTTTTCGACTCAGTTTAGTCCGCTCTACCTGTGCACAAAAATATTTGGCGGTTATTCTGAGACACTCTCAGAATATATAACTGGTTATGCAACAAATATCACATCTCAGTACTCGAATTGAAAAGATACCCGGACAGTCGAGAAATTTGAGCTATAAATCATATATTCGAACCTGTATAAAGTATAGCGTGCTGAAATAATATTTTTCGTAAATTATTTACAGTATTTTAAGATGCTAACATCATTATCAAATTGACGATCAATTTAATGGTATTTTGATAATAATAATGTAATATTATTAATATAATATTATAATATGTGAAACACAATAGATATATATTATTTATTAATATAATTGATAATATGATATTATTATTTCAGCTTCAGTTTATATTTTCGTTTCAAATCCGGCAGTAAGTAGCGCATGGATTATACATATAACTGAAAGATATATTTAGAATTGACGTATAAAAATATTATTAGTCAGCAAGATCTAACCTCGATGAATATTGGCCCTTTACTTATTTTCTTCATTCAGCGGTTTACAGTTAATTTATTATTATTAATATTAAATATATATTAAAATATTATAGTAGTAATAAAGTGTTGTTTTGCAACAAAATATTTTAGACAAATGACATGTTCACAATGCCAAAAATATTGATTTAACAAAAAATTACATTCCTAAAATGTTTGACGTTCGATGCCTTATGACTTACGGCAATATTCTTGATATAAAAATAAAACAGTATGCCAAAGATCGAAGAACATGCGATGGAAAATGTATTCCGCGAAATGAAGTGAGTTTCACGGGTAACATAGATCGGAAGGAAACTCGTTATCGCATTCTTACAACGCACGTACGACGCAACCGATACGCATCGCGATAGGGACGAAATTTATAGCTCCTGCATGAATTATCTCTTGCGTGTCTTCCCAGTTTCTTTGGCGCACGACAAGATACCGATAGACGCCACTTTGTCTCGGGGATCGATATCGCGACGGCGGTACCGCCGATAGAATATCGCTTTTGATAGATTAACAACCACCCGCTGCGCTTTTGTTATCCTACGCGATCTAACGAGGTACGTCTTTGAGATCTGCAGTGAAAGCTGCGGACGGAAGCTGCATCCGCTCGTTAACGGGACAACTAATGCAATCAAACGTGAATCGAGAAACAAACGATTCGTATGATTTGGTCTTGCGTACAATGTACGCTTCAAGTCGATTAGAAATTATTGTTGAAGGAATTTAAATGTTATAATTGAAAGAAACTGTTCTTACGTATGCTCGAATATCATTTGTATCTAATTATTTTTAATCTATTATTTTAATTTATTTTAATCTAATTATATTTGCGTATGTGCACTTCATATGTCTTCACTTTTGTTTATTTTATTAGTTTTAATAAGTGGCTTTTTGGCGAAACTCTTAATAGCATTGCATCTTTGAAAAATAACGGTATTTGATTACAACAGGAAGCGAACGGCGACGATTTTTCGTGACATGATTATTAATCCGTCCATTTAAAAGACCTACAACGGGACAGCGCGAATATAAATATATAATAAGGTAGAAAGGCGAAAGCCTCTCGTATTCTCGTCTCGTAAATCGCAGCTTATCTCGCGCAGCGTGATCCACGCAGAGCCATTATCATGCTAATTCACGATTACCTGTCCCGCACCTCTTGTGCCTGCTCACACCTCTGAACCTGCCGTTACTATCTGGCTGCGTCTGGTTACGTTAAATTGGGATTGATGTCGCGACCGTGATTCAAGTCGATTACGATGACGTGCCATTAAATTGGTACTCTCAAATGTAATTATGCAATCGAACGCGCATATTTGTAAGCTACTTGTTAATTAAATGCATAGGTAAACATCGCGTCAAAATTTTTCTCATTTTTTTGTCTTTTTCGTTTAATTCTCTGTAAACTACGTTATATTTGAAGACTCGGACAATTTTTCGATTTTAAATTATTTTACCGATTCCGATTAAAAAATTTGAACACAAAAAAAAAAGTAAAAAAACGTTTCGGGTCATACAATTGTGTACGTATTCCTAAATGTTGGAAGAATATATCCAAATTTTTTCAGACTTTTAAAATCTAAAAACTCTTTAAAAAACATTATCGTTCTTTAGTGATCCAAGTCTGATTACTGTCCCTTTCTATCATTGTAGATTAACTTTAATCTTGGTTCAACTTTTCTTCCTTCTAGTTCTAATTCTTAGAACTAGAAAAAGATGAAGAGTTAGTTGAACCGAGATTAAAATTAAACTACATTAGTAGAAACGCGGGTATAAGTGATAAAAAATTCAGGTTAGATAGTAGGATTAATTCTCAGTATACATATATATTCTCAGCATACATATATGAAACAGATAGAAAATTTATTTAAATATAAAAACTAATTAAAAAATAATTTATTTTTTCAGAAAAATTATTTCTACTTTATTATCTCTTAGAAGAGACCGCGGCTAATTGTTATAATATAAATTTAACCTCGAAAAGTAAACATAATCTCATCTTGTTCTCGTTGGATGAAGATGCAGTTTTTGATTCATTATCGTATATTCCATACTATCTCATTAAGATATGTACGTAGTTTTAATATTTTACCCAAATTATGCAGATATTTGCAATTTTGGGTGGGCATTGGTGAAGTTTTAAATTTTCGGCACTTTACTAAAGAATTACTTTAACTAAACAGTTTTTAAAAATTTGCATTAATGTTTTAAAAAATTGAATTTTTTTTTGTCAATAGGTAAACTTATTCTTTTATGCAGCTTCGATCTATCATAGGATTTCTCTTATTTGATATTCTTATTAATCTAATTTTTACTCATAATTGTTGAAATTATTAATTTATCAATTCCAGGCACGGGATAAATTGTCACAACTATCCCTGTCTTTCTCAAAAGCTATACTTTACAAGCGTAGTACTTTTTTTATGGTTCTTATCACTAATTGCCGCCAGAAAGAAATAACACAAGTTTTTGTATGTTCACATAATCTAAAATTCACTAATTATAATTAAAAGAAGATCCTTTAGTTTTTTTTTTTCTAAATTTGGAAAGTCTTATATAATTGTATATTATATTAATTATAATATCTGGAAAATAAAATTAAACAAAAGAAAATGAAACTTTATAAGAAGAAAATGAAACTTTATAAGAATTCTTAAAGTGTTTATTATGAAAATATAAGTCGTAAGATTAGATTTTCTACGTTTTCTAAATTTAAATGGTAAAGATTTGATGGAAGATCAAAATTTGACGTGAAATAACTGCCAAGAGACAAACAGATTAATCAAAAAGCTCACTATTCTTATATGCATATATGTCGTTCGTCATATAATTCGCTAATTAAGCGGATAATTAACACTGTCTCTCTCTTTCTCTCTCTTTTTCTCTTTGTTCCGAAAATCTAGGTTCCTCTTGAAGCTGTAAAAATATCGTAATTAACGTGGAGACAGTTCTGTATGAGGCGGTCCTGTTGTTATAGTGGAGGTGAAAGTATATGACCGAGTACGAATTAACTAGAGAAAAAGCTCTAGGCAATTTCCGACGTTTGTTTTGTACGTGGCTGTTTTTTGCGCAGATTAATTCCTTCAATTGATTAATAAATCTCCTCTGTTATCCTGGACCTTCTATTATCTGTATTCTCCTAGAAATTCCGCCTTATTTTTCTTCATTTATACTGTTGTGAAGGCATTATTATTTCGAGCAAAAATTTTCGCACGCCATTATCGAAATATTTTTTATTCTTTCTTCATTATTACATATACAGTGGTGGCAGAAATAATACGTACACTAATTTATTTGTTGTTCTTTTTCGATTTGCAAACATATATGTTAATGCTTGGTTAGGTTACTTTTTCAGTTGAACGTCGAAACATTTGAAAAACACGTTTATATATACAAATAATCTCAGTTGACTAGAATTAAGTAAGTGCAGACGTTTTTAGAAGAATGTGATTTTGGATTGGCAGAATTAATAGGTTAACAAGCGGTTTTCTGGTTATTAAATTTTGTTGGACATTTTTTATATTGTCAGAGATTATAAATCTATGTTAAATTCAGTATTTACTAAAATTATTTTGTGTGATAAATCTTATTTACAGTTGATGAAAAATGGGTAGATCGAAACATCGTAGCTGAGGAGAAAAGATAGATAAAAAATCTTCATAAAAATGGGAAATCTCTCTCGGAGAAATATCTAAATTAATAGGACGGTCTAGAAATATGATGCTAACGCCTTAAAAGCACAGCAATCTGTAGAATCGCGAGCGAGATCTCGAAAAACAACGGAAGTATTTGACCGGCTACTACTTCGGAAATGCAAAGCCGATCTCTTTGCGAGTTTTTTTTATACTAAAGGAGCAAACTAATGCACTAATATCAGCAAGAACAATTCGTCAAAGACTGCAAGATGTTAAATTATGTACTAGAACCCCAAGAAAAATACCACTGTTGAGAAGAATATTAGAGATTGTTTAACTTTGCGAATAAATATTTAAAAACTGTTGGTGAAAAGAAAAAGAGAGAGAGAGAGAGAGAGAGAGAGAGAAATATTCTTTGGAGCGACAAAACAAAGATTAATTTGTTCAATCTAATGGCGCATTAACTGTGAGAAAGTATCAAAGTATACTCAAAGTGTTACTTCTACACATAATAATAATTGATCTGAATATTTTTTTTTCTGTCTTCTGCAGATAAAATTACGATTTATCTACAGTGTACTTATTATTTCTGTCATCACTGTATATAGTTATCATAAGATAGATTTATATATTATCTATGATAGATATCATTTATCTTCTTCGAATTATCATATATTTTATAGTAATGTAAGAATTAGAACAAGTATGTATTGTATATAATCTGATTACGATTTTAAATATCATTAGTTTTAGGCAAAGTTATTATGTCCATATCAATTAATTGCATAATTAATACTACTGTTTTTAATATGCACGAAACTCGATTTGTGCGATCCTCCGATCGCACTCAATCGTGTGCAATATCTGATTATCCCGTCGATTTGTACGAGGTTTCATGTGCATAATATTGATTCATGTATCGGTTGAAATTACATGAGCGTCGAACGAGGTCGTGACATATCTCGAACGAGATAATATCCACACATCTACGCATGATCCCTAAAGATGAGCGTGCGTACGTGGCATATAAGCATAAATATCGATTTATTATATATATTTATTATATATAGCAACTAATGCTGATTTCCGTATTAAATGTTTATCACGTTTCAGACTATAACGTTTTAGTTGCGTGTTAGATATGCAGAATGTAGCCGTGGCAACGAGCAAATATTTATATTCGAGCCCTATCTGATGACCAGTGATGCACATTTGGCACATTCCAGCAACATCGAGAATCTGCCTCTCTACTTTTGTTCCATCAATTGACGCCGCGTTCGACTAGTAAAGAGCGGCGTCAATTGGTGGAATAAAAGTAGAGGAGCAGATTCTCGATGTTGCTGGGAGCCAAATGTGCGTTTCTAACCGCGACTAGTTTTTCCTTTTCTTCATCTTTTTCTCATTTCATTCTCGTTTTAAGGAAAAAAAATGATTTAAATCTTGCGACTCCCGTAGGCTGCAATCTGACAAGCAATATCATCTGTGCAAAAAGAGACGTTTCAAGATTAGTCGGATTCTTATTACTCTTGGATTTGCCTAAATATAGTAAATTAAGGAACTAAACGAAACTGAGCTGGATTGCATTTTAGCACGACTCGCCTGTGATATTTATGCCATTTTAAATAAACGGTACTTATTCTAACATAGTCATTTTTTTTTTAAGAAAAAAATCATTATTTAGTTATAAATATAATAACAATTATTAATATTTTATTAATACGAGGAATTTTGGCTCTTGTAGATTTTTTTACTTGGCAAGAACGGTGTTCTTGCCAGCATGTTGATCTTTTTAAGAGGTGTATAAATTTACAGTCGCAGGTTATTCTATCAATTTTCAATTTTAAACGTCGGACCCGCGAACGATCTTTACGAGTGTCACACCGGAAGCAAGGAGCGACGATGTAAAATCCGCCAGAGAATTTCGCGTTGACAATGAATTACGGAAAGCAGGCAATTTCGCGAGAATTCGTACGGTCCGACTTGCTGCGGGGGTGGTCGGGAAGGGTGCCTAGAGTGGGTCGGTCGGGTAGCCACAAAAAGCGCAGCCAGTGGGACGACAAATCAAATTTTCGCTCTGGCTGCACGGAGCGCCGTGGCCCATTGTTGCTTTTTATATGCAAAGCAGGGTTAAATTATGGCGGGGGAAAAGGAGGCGACGATGGCAGCGGATCCTGTGGCCCGGGTCGGACCATTGTGCTACTTGCTGACCGGAAGCATCATTGTGCTACTACCGCTAGAGCGGTAGCCACTATTTAAATGCATTTCGTCCGCTGTTCCAACTGGCGAACACGCGCGGTGCACTCCATGCACACCAGCGGAATACACTCGAGATGCACTTTGCCACTTCACCTGTAGACTCGATGTATCGTAACGATAAATTATGACGGGAAGACGGAGCGACGACAAATTTCTATAAGCGGCAGAGATAAAAGTCTGGCGATAAAAAAATATATTAGAACACGTCAGGCGTACCATTTTGTTTGTTTGTTTTTTTTTTTTAATTATAAATGGGTTCCACAAGTTTTATTTTTTTGTCTTATTTATAACGTGTACGCGATAAATCTCTAGTATTTTGAAATAATACGAAATTGAAACAAACACATTTTTATTTTAAAGAGTAACTAAAAAAGTTTCTTGTAAAAAATTACCAAACTTCTACATGACCTTTAGTAATATGGATTTCGAATTAGTATTCTATTTCATTCCAAGTGAGTTATATGGTGTCAATGGAGAACACAATTTGATTGCGCAAAATATTCACGTTCAGCACTTTGTCGGAAAAAAAATAAATTATGACTTAGAAAAGTTGCATCTTAAATACTTGCAAATTTCAATAAAAAAAAAGCACGATTATCGAGATATTTGATCCTTATTTTTTTTAGTGAAGACACTGCGCTGTGACAACTATCTGATCTCTAAAAGTGAATTAATAACTTCAGTGCTTTACTTATAACTGATGTAATTCGTAAATATTTACTGTTTTCCAGTAATAATATATACTGATCCACTTTTAGAGAGTGGATATGCTAAAACTGTTTGCTTTTTCACAAATTGCACATTTGCATACGATGTTCCAACAAGACAGAACCCTCTCACCCTTACTGAAGCTTATAAGTCCGCCAAGTGTTCAATGCAACTTTTATAGTTTACTCCATCACAAGGTGTCAAACGTGAATACGTTGTGTAATCGAATTTTGATCGCCATTCGCATCATAATTAATGATATGCTACAGCGCACTTGGCGTAAAGTGGAATACTCGGCTGATATCTTTTGTGTTAAAGATGCTTATGTGGAAGTTTTGTGGTAACTTTTGATCAAAGTTCGAAATTTCAGTTTTTCTTGACGATAAAAATATCCGTGCAGAAACATGTAGACATCTGTACATTTATTTCTCACCACTTCAGAATACCGAAGATTCATCATGTATCCCCTGTACTTCTTGCACATTTGTATCTGTACTTTTCTTATTTAGATACTCTAAAGGAATATTTATATAAATACTACGTGGATTTTTCCGTAATTGCTGTCGTAACACGGCATGCATTTTATCCAAAATTGCAGTATAAATGCATGCTTATATGATGCATTGCAGGGAAGAATACAAACGCGCGTTTTACACATTTTTGTGATTCTGATGGTTAAAACGTTTGAATGGGCAACACAATAACGTAATAAACGTAACGATATAAATGCCAAGCCATATTCGTTGGAAAGTGCAGAACGATACAATCTGTTCGAAAATAAAGTCCATCAGATTTTTTTTGTTCAGAAAGCTGATATAAATCGAGATCGTCGCGTAAATTTTATCAAGCTGGACGTTTCGCATCTTCGAACTAGGATTTGCTTTTTATCGACGACCTCGCTTATTCCCGAGTTAAATGATAGGCGATAATTAATCGCTAGTAAATAACTTCGGTCGAAACAACCTCCCAAACGTGCTGTCGTAATCACTTTAAAGCCTCTTTGAAGGCCCTTTCACGATCGCACAGCGGAGACCGATAACGCTATATTAAAATTGACGCGGTGATACGATTAATGTAAACGCAGTTGGAGCACCAAAGCAGATCGATCGAAGCGGCTCGTTCGTTTACACGATCGGCCGGCCGACGTACTTGGTATCCCTGTATCACGATCCACTTGTAACATGCTTGTTGCAACACACGCTGCGGTTACGCGCATCATCGCCACCGCGGCCGCCATCGTCATCATCCTCTTCACCCGATCATCGTCATCATCGCGATCATCATCGTCATTGTCGTCATCGGCGGTGGCATTATCGTTATTATCGGTCGGTCACCGTCGCGTTTCAACGACGCCCGCGGGCGCCGGCCGCGTTTATCGATTGAATTTAACATAATCCCGTATTCTACGGGGGCGGTACATAACTGGCCGCAATTCACCGCTCAATTCCATACACCGCGATGCGTCACGCCGCCGTGCAACGCGTGGACAAGACTTCTGCCCACGCTGCGTTTCACGCGCAGCTGTGGCTACGTCGCAGTTACGTTACGAGGGAGGACCCAGTTGGTCGCGCGAATTATCAAACGGATGTCTCTCGATGGATATGCCAAAGCGAGGTAAGAGATTAAGGTTTGCGATACATTTGAAATGCGCGCGGAGAGGCAAGAAATTTTCGAACGTCAATTCAATGCCCTCCCAATGTGCTCAATTTATTGAGAAATCTTGCACGTGAGAGAGAAACGTGGCGCAAAGGATTCAATATACGTGTCAAAAGTGTGAAGTTGAAAACAACTCCGCGCGATGCCGTTTTCTCTCCGACGAGAGAAAAGTTACCGGAGTTTTCTGGAAAAACCTCCTAAGCGCTATTTCATTTTAATATGATTTAATGGAAGGACTGTGTTAAACGAGTTTTCAACGTTTCTCGCGATTTTCTTATTGCTAACCCAGTTTCCATGAAGACCATTGAAGTATATCCCAGGGGATCAAATGTCTTCGCCTGAAAAATTATTAGCGGACCACCTTTTAATCCTCTTTGAATATTTTACGTGACGATGCGCGTGCGATTTTAAGTGTCTTAAAGATTAATCGTAGTTAGACGCGCGGTTTAACTTGCGGTCAGAAATTTCACAAATCGCGTAAACTAGTATTCTTCTCATAAAAAGGAACGAAGAAGAAAAGTCGATGCTCTCGGCGTTGCTCGGGTTTTGGGATGGTATAGTGTGCGCGTTCTCCGCTCGCAACATAACTCCCGCAAAATTTACTGGCTGCAGAACCGTGCAGCCCGCCACGATTTACCTGCACTTTTATCGCGCCGTATATATAGAAATACACATGTACGCGTATATATATATACGTATATACAACAGGGAGAGTCCCAGCTGTCGGTTGCACGAACTCGTAAGTATTTCCGTACACACACAGTTTGTGAGTGGTATTTGCACCCCCATGTATATCGCACGTACGTGTACATAAATACGTCAAAATAAAGGAACGAGAGAAAAGAATCAACGACAGGACAGGAATGCGATTTCATACGGCAGTGGGACGAAAGTCGCTTTAAGTGACATTAAATGTGTCCACGTGCGTTACAGATTAAAAGATATAATTACATACAAATAATTGCAAGATTCAATTTTATGCATTTTGATATTTGTTGTTAAAACCGTCCGGGTACTGTGAAGTTTATTCACCGTTTAATAAAACCGAAAAATTACGCGATTCGTAGATTTTTATGTTCAAAATTTCACGAGTGTTTTTATACTCACCTCTGTGCAAAATACATGCGAAACTGTAGTCGAGTTATCGACGGGGAAATTTACGGTCTATTTATGGCGCTTTACGACATCGCGATATCTGATAAATTGCGGCACAACATTGCTTCTTAAATGAAATTCATCCGCCGAATCACGCTCAAATTAACACTCTTTCGCATTTCGCGTTTTCCATTTACGGATGGAAAGCAAAATAATAAGTGGATTATTGGAACAAGTTGGAAATCGGAGAACTGTTACGCTGTAAAAATTGATTGTGCTATACTATTCAATAATAAATTCGCATTGTATTCATAAAATGATATACGATAGCATACGAGTATAATGTGGTTAATGTGGGCAAGTTGCTCTAATCGAAACTCGAGATAATCTGAATCGAAAGTTCAAAAATGATAACATTGCAATTATTACAACGAAAGAATGTACACAGAGGTGACGAATATTTGTGTTTCACGTTAACTTAACGATAAACGCGCATTTCGTGTCAAATGCGATTTTTCCGTCGTTGCGGTTTAATTACCTCACTTTGCACGCTTTCGCTCGCGCAGCTAATATTCTGTCAAAGAGCATCACTGTATCCATAATGTCCCGCGAATTCCTGCCTCTGAGACTACCTTCGCGGTAACGAGGATTGAAGGTGGATCGCTGGAAAAAGAGATGAGAAATAAAGAGAGAAAGAGCAAAAGGGAGGGGAAAAAAAAGCATCGGAACGGCGTGGACAAAAAATCGCTCTTGTGCGATTGAAATACGATGAACGGTTTGATCGGGTTTCCGATGGACGAGCGAAACTCCACATAAAGTTAATACCCACAGCGGCTACGACACGCTAAAATACACACGTGCGCGGCTATGTATATATCACGCGGATTTTCTCATGGGATTTCCAGTCCGGTGACGGAAGTCGGTCGAATTTTTTTTGTTTTCCTTTCTGTCGTCCGTTTCCTTTTTCCCCTCCCTTTTTTTTTTTTTTTTGTTATTTCCTATCAGTCGGAAAACCGAACGAATGATTATTGAGTTTCCAAACGGAGTACACCACGCGAATTTATTTTTAGATTTCCAAGGTACGGCCGAGTTATCTGTAACCGTAGCCAGCGTTCAATTACATCGAGAATCTTTATATTAATCGACAAACGCATTAAGCGTTCGGCTGATATTTATCGGCAGTCCGATATTTTTTACTTGACTTTTTCCCTAATATTTACGGACACGTGCAAGCTTGCTAATTTCATAGAGCAAAATGGTAGCCCATGAGTTTATTTATATGAGCTTCTACGCGGCAAACGGTTTGCACGTTTCCGCCCGCGCGGCGATTGCGTTACAGTTAACGAATCATTCCCTGATTCTGAAACGAATAGTCGGCTCGTCGTTGCAACGTTACGGAAAGAAAGGAAAAAAAAAAACAGATGTAAATCGAATCGATAAAAAGACTCAAAAACAAGCAGGTTGATATACGTATATACACGAGAAAACAACAATGCGAGCAATGAAAACATATCGATAATATTACTGAAATATTATAGATCTCGATAGATATCGTTAGAAATTATTTTTTGCCTTTTTTTCTTCGTTTTTTCACCCATATTTAAAAAATTTTTCCTATTTCATTTTCTTTTTTCTATTTTCTTTGGCCGTTTTTAATTTTTCCAAGTTTCCAAAACTCGCCATAAAACCGTCGGTAGAGTCAGCGATAGGAGCCAACGAGAAACCAACATCCAGTCGGTGTGGATCGTACTCCAAAGTTTTCAATCTCGTCTTAATCGTCGAGTTTGGGCGCGAAACGGGCGCAGGAGAGTTCGCGAGATGCATTAAAGCCACGCCGAACTCTCGCGTCGAAACTTACTAGGCAGCTCCGCTGTCGCGGTCTCGTTTCATCGTTTTCGCCGATCCATCCTCCTCCGGCGCGGCGGCTGGCTTTAGGTGCCGCGACAGCGTGTGTACATAAACGCGAAATCCATTAACGACATCGCCCACACATTTATGTACATACCTGAGATCTGTCTGTATATGTACACACGCACGCTCGCGCTCGCGCGAAAGACGTATTACGGTCGTCCTTGCGACGTGAAAGCGTCGTCAACGGATCGGGACGCGTCGTGCTAGCGAATTACTTCCTCGCTATATAGTACAAATGTCTCTTGTGCAGATCACGAAGAGGAATTTTCGGAAAGTTGCTTTCTCTGAAAATTTTAAGATTAATTACCAATTGATCTTTTGATCTGTCTTCTCTTTATGATTAATCCTTAGCCTACAAGTATGGGTCACTAGTGACCGAGCGATTCCTGTTCTGACGCTAGTGACCCATGTTAGTATACAAAAGGTTCACGCTTTTCGTGTGAAATAAAAATTGTGTCAAAATCATTATAAGTATTCTATTCTTTCACTCTAAATTAATGTCTGAATGTTTGTTTTTTGTTAAAAAAATGTTTTTTTTAAGAGAATTACTTACTTTTTTTTAACAAAACGGATAGAGACGAGTCACGCCTTTCTTTACATATTTATCCGAATGTGTAGTTACATTTTATATTTTTTTTATTAAAAAATACATTATTTGGCAACAAAATAAAAAAATGCATATTTTAACTTAATTTTTCCTATATGTCCCTTGTTGAAAATTGCTCATATTCATGTGCTCAAATAATTCAACTTTTTGTAGAATTCAAAGTTCTGGTATTTTTTTTTTCTTAAACTTTATATCTAAACTACAAAACCTTAGAGTCATTTTTTATATTCATTTAGTACGAAAAGTTATAAATTTTTAAATCAAATGCCATTTTTTCCTGCCTTATGAGTCTTTTGATACTTATAAATTATACTAGATTTTATTATTTTTCAAAATGAAGTTCTAATATTTATTCTAGAAAGTTGAAAGTATGTTGGTGAATTTTTAGAGATCTTTTTAATCATTCTGAATACGTGAAAAAACGAACCGTTTCTAGTGGCTTATTTTTGTAACTTGTACGATAAGGGTTAAATCTAGAAATAAATTTTCTAATGAAATTGTTTCTCGAAATATTTCTGAAAGTCTGAATGACCTAGAAAAATATTAAACAATTTTAATACCACTTTGAATTGACATTAAAGGTTTCCAAATGCAAAATATTTGCAAGTAGATTACGTTGTAATAATTCTCAATGCAACTGGCAGCCGCGTCTGACCAATATGAGTCAGTACTACTTGCACTGCTTTGAACTGACAAGCCACGATGCGTTGGCTGCGAAAAATAGTAAAAGAAACAAATTATATTTCTTTTTGTTTACATTTTTTTGTTTAATATTCTTTTTTGTACTGAATACGTTTAAAGATTAAAAAAAAAAAAAGAAATTATCGTGTAAAGAGAGTCACGGAAATCGCCGGCGGGTTCTTATCATTCGCAATGGATTGTTGCAATTGCAAATGGCGCAACGAAACTTTGAAACACAAGGGAATTTTACCAAAAGCATCGTCGAGGGAATGCCAGCTTTTCATTCGGTCAGCTTCAGGCGAAATATCATTTCGCGACGATAAGCCAGCGCGGACTAGAACCGTGCTCGCGTAAAACGCGTAACATGTACACACACACACGCGCGCGCGCGCGCGCGCGCGCGCGCGCGCGCGCGCGCGCGCGCGCGCGCGCGCGCGCGCGCGCGCGCGCGCGCGCGCGCGCGCGCGCGCGCGCGCGCGCGCGCGCGCGCGCGCGCGCACACACACACACACATAGTGCGCTAATATCTATTTGACCGGCCGCGGTATATATTATACCGTCGCGGTTTCGTATTTGCATCGCCATGTTGCAATGATGTTATCTCGCAAAATTGCACGCCGCACCGTGTAACGAATACAACTCGATTCGCTTCGTGGGTACGGATAAATATTTTTAATATAGAATCACACTACAGGTACTGTATGCAAAAATATATGGTAATTATGCGCCTGCGTGTAATACAAATCAAGCGCGTCCGTTGTCCGAGGAAAAGGGGTAATCACCGCTTACGTCATCGATACGATCGCATCCAAGCTGGGAGATATCTCGAATTCCGAACGTGGGATTAAAACGCGACCGCTTCGGTCGAAGGAGAACTATTATAAATACCAATCCGTCCGAAACGGAGATTCCTCCGGGAAATGTCCCGATTGTGCATCCCGTGTTTTTCGCATGTGTTCGAACTTTGTGCGCCCGATTCTATCTTTCGGTTCGATTCTATCTTTTCGATTTGTTCCCAATCATCAGACACACGTCAAATGGAAGCATTTGGACGACGCAAGATTTGCAGGTTCCGTCAAAGATGCGGCGTTTGATGAGCGATACGCGACGACAAAGAGGAGGATCAAAGGCACGGGACAGTCCCTTCACTTTTCGATATCGTGCTGTCGGTCAGTTGCCTCCCATAAATAGGAAAAACTATCGCTACCAAACACCCTCGCTCTCACCATACTTTGCTTTGAAAAGTTCTCCCCTCCCCCTCTCTCTCTCTCTCTCTCTCTCTCTCTCAGACAGCCCGAAAATCTCGCGTGTATACCTACCACCCGCCAGTCTACCGCATTTATCTTGGTCAACCCTATCACAGGAAAGAGAAAGAGTAAAACACAGACTGCAAGAATGAGAGGGATGAGAATAATCACGGAATGTAAATCATCGGCATTTCGAAAGCCTCGCGGGTACTCCGGATTTTGCGGTCGATCCGATTGCATTTATCGGTGCGCCGTCATTTTTTCGAGTTGGATCGCATCGACCACAGACGAAACGTTCATTAATTTATCGTAATTGAACGTGTTATGTCGCGAATCCGAACTGCGTGGCGGAGTAATTTCTTCGACGATGCGTGAGAGTCGACACCTTCGTCGTGCGTAACGCGTTCTATCAAATTTAACGACAGATTCCCCGTGGAATTAAACTTGATTGAACGAGTCTTTCTCGGATACGTCTCAACAATTCATATTAAAATTAATTAGTTAAATATCTTCACGACGAGAAGAGTGTGCTCTCGGAACGTTCGTAACGGAAAAATCGGTCCAAGGGATCAATCAAAGAATTCGTAATTAAAACTTGATGTAACTAAGATGAAGTAAAAACCCGGAAATAAATTTTCTCTCTTTCTCTCTTCCTCTCACCCTCGCTCTCTCGGATACGTACGCGCGTATCATTACGCAATTCGTAGTAAGGTATTGACACAGCACTAGAATACATAATTTATCCCGACGGACTTGGTTCGTACGCTTGCCGGATCTCTCCCGGGCGAGTCAATATTTGCCGACGTCATGGAATTTCTGCTGGTGCAGCATCGCACTACCAGGTAGCTGATACGCGAGCGAACGTTAGCTCTCCGTCAGATATCAACCACGACTGCCGATGAAGCGTGTAAGACGATCGGGCGGGGATCGATTCGTATCTGGAAATCGATCTACTATATCGATTATATCGATTGCGAGATATCGTCGCTACCAAATCCCCTACGTCACCGCGGTAACGATTAATTCCGAAAATTAGTTTGGGAAACTCGAATGGGCAGACGAGCCAAAAATATCGAGTGTCAAAGTGCTTATTTGTATGCGTCCCGCTTCATATAGTTGGCCGCATGTAATTATAGCAAATTGCGATTGCCGGTCAATCGAGTCGCGCGAATCCGTGCATATGCGCGCTCGAATCAACGTTAATCAATAACGATAAATTGCTGTCTATAAATTATATCCTGGTGCAATTACAACGAATTACAAAAATTAATTAAAAACTCTATCCACCCCCCCC
>NW_017305705.1:2430576-2434000 GCF_001594115.1 Trachymyrmex septentrionalis
CCTCTCCCCCCTCCCCGCGTCCCGCGTAATCTCTTTCCCGATGCACTTCGACGCACTCGGCTTATTTGTAAATCGCATTTTGCGCGTGATCCCAAGTTTATTTCCCGAGCAGATATTTTTCGCGTATATTAAATTAACGTATAATTGCTGTTACACCGACGACGACGCACCGTCGTTCCATTTCATCATTCACTCCGTGCGCTCTATGCAGTAAAAATAAAATAAACACGCTGATGTCCGTCGAAAGCAATCGTCCAGCCCAGCGAATAATTCCACTCAGCCGTTCGCAGATTTTTTTTTTTTTTTTTTTTTTTTTTTTTTATACCAAATGAAAGAGATACGAGTGCTTATATACGGAGTAACGCTCGTATTGGATTTTCGCGTTCGTTTTAACGTATTTGTTAAGTGCGTACGTGCGTGCGCGTCGTGCTTTTTTGACTTACTTAAATCTTACCTCGCGTCTGCTTCCCTGGAAAGGGAAGAGAGACCCATCATGATATCGATTCATCCATCTCGTATAGAGTCGGCCTCCACATCAGGAAAACGAGCTAAAAACGAGCCGTGCAACGACGAGGTGCACAACGACGGTGAAAAATAATTCCGGGAACTATCACTTTTCCGGCAGAGACAAGGGAGAGAGGTACGTCACACGGTTGACCTTCGTCCCGCCCTTCGACTGTATAAACTGTATTCGCTACTCGGTCGAGTGAATACGCACTGCTGCTCGACCGCGCGCACAAGAGCTAGCTCGTCACAATAGTACATACGTATCTCCGTGAGTGTGCGTGCGGGAGTGTATGTTAGTCGTGAACGCGCGATAGAAGCCGCGATTTACATGTCGCGCGGTAGATGCCGCCGCTTGCGGCCATTTCTTGCCGATCTTCCCGAAAGAAACGACAGTTACCGCCCGCTTACTTTATCGATACATCGATACCCCTTTATCGATATACGAGGCAATCGTCTTTCAGTTCGATCACCTTCGCTCAACTTGTGTGTATGTGTATGTGTGTGTGTGTGCTGATTTCGAGCGGGATAGCAGCCTGGAGGGAAACGCATCTCGATAGAGGATATTTACCATCATCATCGCCTTGCGAACGAGAATATTTCCCATCTCGGCGATTGCATACTCTCTAGGCGAGTCTCTCAAATATAATCACTATCCGCCACGGACATGTGTGACGTTCTTCCGTGAAAATAGGTTAGTGACGTTATCACACACGAAGGATTATCGAAGAATATTTTGCTGACGGATTTTCTTCTTGAAAATATATGGAGTGTACTATATATACCTTGTTTTCTCTGTTTCATTCTTGCTTTTCTGTGACAATAGATAATGCGCTGTCTTCTTCCTCCTCTTTTATTCTTCTCTCGTCGTCTTTTTATTTAGACAACAAATAAATGATTTTTCATAGTAGCGAAAAATTATTTTATATTTAATTAAATTACTTCGTTTTTTATTTAATTAAACTTTACATTTAATTACGAATTCAAGACGTGCACGTGCGCGCGTATAATAGTATATAACACAATTAGAAGAATACAGTGTTTAAATTTGTAAAGCTACGAAGAAAAAAAATAACTAAAAAAGGAGCATTAATCTAAACGAACAGTTGCTTGTTTAGGTACAAAGAGTATCAGCTGTGAGTGACGCATTTAGTGCCTCCCATTATTCTCCTATTTCTAAAACCATTTTCACCAAACCCTTACCCCTTGCGCTTCAGTATTATTAATGTACAATCTCGAATTTATGCCTCTTTTCCGCGAATGTTTTCCTTTTTGAATTTACCTTGTCGTAGATCCCTTGCGACAACGAAATTTTTAATTAAAATCTGACTCGTTCTTGCTTTTATTTACAAATTGATATTTTTAGAGAAATAGAAAATGGAAATTTGGCTTATCAATCTTTCACATTTATGCTAAGGTCCGGTTTCTGAAGTATCTTAAATTTATATCTTAGATTTATGTGTTGTATCCCATCATGATTGTCCGTTACTCTTAATATTTTCAATATATCTGTTCTTTTTTAGCTGAATTTTTTGCACGGTTCCTCTTTCTTCTTTTTTCTTTTTATTTTCATGATGGAGAAAAAGAAAGGAACATGAAGTACAGTGCAAGAAGTTCAGAGGAAAAAAAACAAGTCTATACAATATGTTTTTCGTCACTTCTAAATGAACACGTATATTTCTCTTGTATATTTTCAGGTAAGTGAAGTATCGAAAACTCTGCCGAAGATGCATTTTCATGTCGCTGACGCGGTGAGTAACCAGATTTATCAAGATACTAACCCGAGAACGCGAAAGACAATTCTATCGCGTTCCATCAACGCGCATTTACATCAATCTTTTACCAGGGCATCTATGTGACAGCGACTATTTACCGTCAAAATGACATTAATTGTTTTCATACTGAAATATAATGCCGGCGCGTCCACGTTTTCCGCGAAATAAATATTTTAGCGAAACGTTTAACGTTGTGGAGAAATTAATTCGTAAAACTGGAAAAAAATTGAGAGAGAACGTACGCGTTTATAGAGCGTTCATTTTGCGTATAGCTAGAAAGAAATGATTATTTTACTTCTGACAGAAATAAATAGATCGAGTATTTTATACGCGAAACTTTAGTGACGTTGCGCATATTACAGTATCGCAAAGTTATTCCGCTCGCGAAACACTGGAAGCGCGATTTACTGTTTTGTGGAAAGTACTTTTCCCCATTTGCGTCAAAGAGTGGTTGGGGGAGACCACCAAAGAGAGAGGGAGAGAGAGGGGGAGGGAGAGAGAGAGAGAGAGAGAGAGAGAGAGAGGAGGACAGCAACGTGTTAAAAAGCGAGTAGAACGAGGGAAATGCACTCAGAGCAGAGATGAGAAAAGTTTTGTTGACTTGGCTGAAATTTAATTTCGACTGGAATTTCACGCAGAGTCCACCGACATTTTTATTAGTTCAAGATTCGCTCGCATATTATATTGCCGATTCATTGATCACTCTGACAAATTAACGATTTTATTCAAGGTAAGCGGTCAAATGTATTTTCGGGTCCTCCAGTATCTATTGCACTCCAGAAAAATATCACGATATATTTGAGAATATTTTCACTCGCGATTTCACTCGCTATTTTTAATTCATTTTTAATTGAATGCATACGCCATTTATTTTTGAAGAAGGCTTCAGTCAAAGAATTTTATTTCTATTACATGGAAAATGTGGTGCTTTATTGCGAAATCACAGTAACTGTTCATTTAACCCCTTCATGTCCAACCGATATCGGTTTCGATGCAAACCAGTTTCCAGGGCCAATTTCCGTTGTTGTGATAACATCAACTGTATGTTATTTCTTTATGAATCAGTTGTTTCGAGTTTAATAGACAGAGAGAAAGAAAGAGAGAAAGAGAGAGAGAGAGAGAGAGAGAGAGAGAGAGAGAGAGAG
>NW_017305705.1:2434215-2439011 GCF_001594115.1 Trachymyrmex septentrionalis
TTATTTTTATCAAGGGAGAGAAACAGGAAGAATGAGAATTCGAAATTACTGCGTATAAAGTTGCTGATACGAAGGAGTTAATTATCTGCGGTGTTACTTCTTATCTATGTGAAAGCCTTTAATGCTGATTGCTTTGAGCATTGTTCTCTCCGAACACCAACGGTGGCATTTGTGTGCCCTGCGGGGTGTCGAGAACCATGCGGCGAATCTTGGCTAGCAAGGCTGCGCTTCAACGTGATGACGATTAATTGATCGTGTCTCGAACGAAGAGCGAAGCAAAGTACGTCCCGCCAAATGCAATGATACCTGAATCCTTCGTATAATGCTATTACCGTCGATGGTTAGATCGTCGCTGCAAAACCGCGGCAGTAAAGCCACACTTTACGATCCCAGTTATAACGTGAATTAGAGCGCCTTGTCGTAAATATCGCGATACGCTCTCTCCCGTTCACCGGCGACGCGAGTAATGGTATATACGCGCACACGTTGCTAAACGTAAATATTACGCATTGCGTATTTACTGGAGAGATTTTTGTTAAGCTCGGTAGCGCGCACGACATAAGCTTTTATTTCGTACGGCCATTGGTCCGGATTGTCGTGCCACGTTATTTGGAAAGCATCAATCGCAAGCAGAGTCTATAAAAGGGATCCTCCATGGAAACTAGTCCGTGTTTGTTTCCCTCTGCGAAGAAGGGAGCGACGGGTAAATAGATAATAAAATTCTATTTCTTACTTAATTCCAGGGGAAAAGTTAATTTACAGGATTTTATCTTTATGCTTGATCATGCAAGATATCCCTCCGTCAGCAATCTAGATCTTCAAACTTTAGCCAGATTTCATATTGTTTCGGATTATGTAAATATCTGAAAAAATTCCTACATACTTGCGAAAACTTCAACAACGAGTTTTTACTATCATCAGAAGTTGGATTGTGTTTTACTTATTTTTTTAATTTATCTATCAAAATTCCTAAAAAATAGACTGTAAGTTTAATGCCAACGGAGGATTAATATTACAGATTCAAAAGTTGTGAAAAAGAATACCGTTGAGTCACATTTTTCTTTGGAGCTGAAGATTGTTTTAAAGTTTTAATAAAAAAAGAAAAACGTCATTTCGTTATTGTATAGTTTTTGTAAGAGTCATTTTGTATACGATAAGGGTAGGTCGAAGTTTTCAATCCCGACAGATTCGTGCAGAACGTATCGTCTCGGATTGAATTTCAGTCGCGGTCGGAGAATCTGATTCAGAACAGCTTCGACGCGACGATGGGACGGGCGGGGGTGGTAGTCGGGTGGTAGGTAGGTGGTAGGTGGAGGTTGTAAATGCCGTCGTATTTAGGGAACCGATCCCACGCTCAAGGCTGGGGCTCGGCAGGCAGGCAGGCAGGCAGGCAGGCAGGCAAGCAGAGCTCGCGTGTCTAGACCGGAAGTGGTTCTCGTGCTAGGCGTGGCTCCTTGATATACAACCCCTTGTATCTCACGCAGCAGCAGCTCGAGTGCCCCTACGTCGGTATGCTTCCTCCGCCGCTGTGCATGTACGAGATGTCCAATAACCTTTGCCTAACCTCTTGAAGCGGAACGAAGTTCGATCGATCTCGAGTCGGAAGTTATTCGGTGACCACTGATTTCTGTTCTCTCGACAGTAGGAAGAAGGGTTGCTTTTTGTTCTGCCTGCCATTCATCCTCGTCGAAAAATCTCACGCTCCGCCCTCGCGGTGAAGTTTACTCCTATATGGTTCAGTATCGATCCAAAATGAATCGCAGATTTTTTAAACACTCACCCGACAGAGCGACCGGTAATCGCTCTGACGATCAATTCTAGGATGTTGAACATTGAGAATATTTTCGAATAATGACGTAAATATCATTGAATTGCAAACTTTGAGTAATAAAGCTTTTACTGCTTCCGAGGAGGTATGAGATCAAGAAATTAATTTCGCCATATTAATTATTATATAATATGCTATTATTTATATATGTATATATATATATATATATATATATATATACACACACATACATATCACGTAGTATGATATTACACAATTACCCGTTGGCGCGATCTACTGTAATAATAACGTCCTTGTTCGTATTGACATAGTGATCAGCCGCAGCTGCGAACACCTAGGGCATTTATCGACCAAGCATAAATTGTCTGCATTTGATTTGTCCCATTATCGGGTTATTTCCTAAACTAACAATCGTGCTTTGCATCGACCAAGTATGTCGACACTAATTTACTGGCGAAACATTTCATTATAACTTAGTAGTAGAAAATCAAATTTTTATGAAATACACAATTTTTATTTGTTGAACGCGATTCTAGTTCTTAGTTATAATTATTTGAGAACAAAAAATATTGAAGACTTACTTATCAACAATTGCTTAATTATAATATGACTTGATTATAATATGTTATTTATTGTATCTTATTTATTGTACTTCAAAAGTCTCAGATTCTAAATTATAATTATTATATAAAAGATACTTGCAATTCTTCTTGAAATTTTTTATTTACATGTTATTTCACAAATGGAACGTATATCTATCATTACAGTTGCTAAGAGATAATGCGCTATTGTATTGCCAAAAATCTTGTTTATTATATTTGTTTATTAATTTAAATTAATTATAATTAAAGAAATTTATCATCCATCTTAATTATATAAGTTTTATCAAGTAGATCTTCCTTTATTGCGTATTCTACAAGAGGCATCCATTTAGCGAACGTAATTAATATCTCTTTTTTTGCGTTCTATAATTTTGCGTTCTAAATACTATAGCTTAAAGTTATATCATATTTGATTGTACAATGATTCGATGTTGATCGAAACCACAAGTATAAAAAACTCTATTATAATATTTTGTTGAAATCCTAGGTGATCAAAGAACTATGCACCTTGAAATTTCTAATTAGAAATTAGCCAATCATTCAAAGTTTCACCATATATTTCTTTAATAATCTTGCATCTTGGACATGAAATATAATTGAAGACAATTCAAGTCGTCAGAAATAATCAATTAAGTATTCTACAATAAAATGTAATCGAATAATTCTGTATCGATCGCAACTCGCAGCGCGATCAAGCTACGAGTTGTGATTGGTACAGAAATTTGTTTAATCAGAGAGAATATCAATTGGTCAGTTGATTACAATATATATCATAATTTAATAATTAATAGTCTTCCACTTACTATGCCAATAACACATACCAATACGTATAATTTTTCGCTTGCACGCGTATATTATTTAGTCTAGAAATTACTAATTTGTTACATAATATGACTTACAATACACTGTGAGTATTGCACATAATATTAGAGTGATCATCCGTTTCAATACAGTTATTGTTGTACGAAGATTTTTTATAATCTATGCAGCACGAACTATTCATCTCTACACTGAAAGAAATGATTGGTTGAATATAGCATAGCATTTTTAATTAGCAGCAGCCAATTTTTGGTTGCATTAGCCTATCAAAATCCTATACTGATATTGCAGGCTAACGCAATCAAAAATTGGCTGTTGCAGCCAATTAAATATGTTCTGGAGGGGAGAGATCGGGGTAAGTTATTACAATTAGTTTTTTTAGTTGTCTCTTTTCTCTCAACACACAAACACAACAACAGCAGCACATTTTCACGAATTTTTATACAATTTATCCCATTGAGAACATTTTTTTTTCTTCTACAGAATGGTGCACAAATTTTTATAAATAGACTGCCAACTTCGTCTTCATGTTTGAAGACAGCACTAAGCAACGCAATATTTGTGTTCACTCACTCTCAAATGTATAGATCACATAGATAATAACGTTAGTGTTTTCATAAAAATTTACATTATACTCACAGATAGGTCGCAAACATCCGCATATGTGAACTAAAATAAGGACAGCTCAGAATCAAGCTCATTTTTTTCTATCATATTGAGTTTAGTTATTATAAAAATTTGTGGAATGATCCAATCTTAAAAAAAAAGACAAACAGAGGATTTGTAAATGTAGAAACATATGCGACAGCGGCAAAGGAAGTTAAAAATGGCCGCTTGTCTCTGAGAAAAGCAGCAAATGTGTGTAATATTAATTTTATAATTTTACAACGTTAACTTTAATAACTAATTAAAGAAAAAATTTATAATAATATATTTTCATAAATAATTTTAAATCCTAAAATAAATATCGAACTTGCGAACTTATTTCGTGTTTGATTTCATTGTAATTTTGAATTTGCTTATACAGCGTGTTTGGAAAGTAATGGTAAATTTTTTGCATAGGGGCAGAATGGACTAAACTGAGGAGAAAAGTCCTCTATCATTTTACGATTTTAGCAATAATTAATAAGATATTAATTGTTAAAAGTTGTCGAAAATTGATTTTCAATAATTTTTTACTCAAATACTATCAATTTTACAGAAAAATTGCAAGAGACAAAAATTGTTTATTCTCTTGTCATAAAGTTCTGAGAATTTGTTCAGAATACTGTATTTTCTCATGTTGGTAGAAATAAGAAAATGTAGTTCTAAAAAGTAATGATAAAAATTCTTAAAAAATTCTTAGAGTTCTCTGAAAATAAACAATTTTTGTCTTTTACAGTTTTTCTGTAAAATTGATAATATTTAAGTAACAAATTATTTTTTTAGACCAATTTTAGGCAATTTTTAGCAATTAATATCTTATTAACTATTGCTAAAATGATAGAGGACTTTTTTTTCAGTTTAGTCCATTCTACCTCTATGCGAAAGGTTTATCATTACTTTCCAAACATTCTGTATATATATATATATATATATATTATACG
>NW_017305705.1:2439148-2443079 GCF_001594115.1 Trachymyrmex septentrionalis
CCCCCTGCCGTATTTTGTCATCTAATTTATTACAGCAGTCAATTTTTTTCTTTCAGTGTAATAGTATTTATGTCATGGAATATCACTGATTTATTTAAAAAAAATATATATATAATATATAATAATACAGATCTGTTCCAAAATCCGACTTTTGTGCATATTTTTGTCCTTCTTCTCTACATTATCTCTATTGTACATTTTCTCAATTGTAGAAAATAGGCATTCAGTATTCAGGGGCGATCTTGGATCTTGAGGAGTACCCAAACGGTATGCGATTCAATAGCTGTTCATTTGGCAACGGTACGCAATTGTGTAAGCGTTGAAAATTCCGAGCGACAGATTAACTGCGTTCAGCAGACTCAACAGTTGAATGTTCACCGCTACTATTGATGCATTTTTCTAGATCTAAAATTCTGATTGTATGATCTAAAATAATACACCAATAATAACTCACTCAATTGTTAGGTCCATTGAATGCGCTCATTACTTATTCACGCACTTACTTATTCATCTCACCTGTATGATTCAGAATTTTTTTACCAAACACGGCATTTTATCGAACTTTGCAAATCCCCGTAGTCCAAATATAATGTGACTTCTGGTGTTTCTTAAGTTGAAAAAATTCAGAGTCAAGTGAAATGAATGAATATAAATAAAATGCGATGTTAGGAGTTTTCGATACTCACACAACTGCATATCGTTGCCGACTGAACAGCTGTTGGATTGTTGCTTGAGATGAGCGTACTCCTCAAAGTCCCTCCTAAATACTGAATGCTGTTTTCGACGAGAGAGAGAGAGAGAGAGAGAGGATGGAAACAAAGATATGTGCAGAGGTAGGATATTTTTGGGACGGACCTCGTATATCTAATTACATAAAAGAAATCCTATATTCGATTAAAGCGGATCTTAATGCTTACATATTTCTGTGTGGATTTATATACATATCTGATTCTGTAAACCACGCGCCGATATCTTCTTTAGTATTGAAACGCAATTGCGAGTAGAACCAGAATAATAATACTACTTATTAAATTGACAAACAATATAATAATTTTTTATTAATAAGCATCACAATAATTATATTTATAATAGCTGTTTTACATAGATTGTTTTATTAAAATAGATACGAATGATTGTGAGAAACAGAAAATTACGCAAAAATTATAAAAAATAGAAAGTCAATTTTATTATAAATTATGTATCATTCCGCTCAGATATAAAGAAACAACAAATCATGACATTACATGACAAGAGAGTCAGAACTGTTAAGTATCTTTACGAGAGCTACTTGAAATAACGAGACAATAGTATCAATATCGAATGTTATATTTCGTATTTTAACGAAGAATATGCTGGGATTGGTTTCATTGTCAGTCAAGTCGGAGTCGGTTTTAATGGACAGACATGACTCAATAATTCTATAATAATAATTCTAAAAATAACCAGACGATATGTATTTTCTAATTCTTTGAAAAATGTTGAAATGAAAACATTTACTAAAACAATCTAATTACACTTCCTAAATTCGAAAATAGGTGCAGAGAAATCAACTTTCGCATCCAGACAGGAACCTCTCGAGAAAATTCGAGAAAAAAAGCGCATTTCACTGTAGGATCGGGAGAGATGTCCCGTGTAACTCATAATGCGTGTGCAACAAGGGCTCTTCTAATTCCGGTAGCCGCGAGAAAACTGGGACAACGCCGACGGCGGTACCTATATCACCCCCATCTACCACCGTACTGGCACCAAGCAACCACCGGCTTCGCCTTCGCCACCGACACGGCGAGCGACATCACCGCGGACGAGATTACATTACTTAGAGGTCCCTACTTTGCGGTCTCTTGAAATGCACTCAAACTAATTTGCGCCCGAGAGCTCGATGCCATCCTCCGTCTTCCCCTCTTTTTTCTTCGCCACTGCTTCGTGCGGTGGCTGCGGACGCAGATGAATCCTTTTGACGCGTTAATCCAACTTTGCTCTCGCGGCTTTGGACTCGTTTTGAGCGAGAGAGATAGGATGGAGAAGAAGAGAGAAAGAAAGAAACTGTGCTTGTGAGTGATTAACGAGGAAGAAATTTAAATTGATCATTGGAAATGTGTGGACCGAATAATACGCAGCTGAGAGATCTTGCACAGCCTTTCACGTTTTCGGCGTCTCCTGCCTTTTAGCGCATCTTTTTCGTTCTTGAACATTGAAAGATAAGTAATTTTCTGTTACCCTTCCAAGTTTTCCAAGTTCGTTGATATACATTGTACTTTGTTTACTTTCTTCAAGAGTCTCTTAAAATTAGACTGTTTAAATTATTCGTTCTTATGTCCCCATTACGTAACGTAATTAAATTTATTTATATTCTAGAATAATTTCAGCGGATTGATAATGATCTAATTAAGAACGAAACGTGTAATAATCAGATATTTCTATCTGCTATCCGCATTTATCTGACCTCTATTCTATATGTCGTTTGACATACATTAGTCTCATTTCTCGATTTGTGAATTGAGCTTCTCTCTGCATTTTTAATATAGAGAAATAATCTTGGGATCTATATTCGAATTTAAAATATCTGCCAACTTTACCTGAATAAATGCCATTAAGCGCGATTACACCGCATTAGCAAATATTCCGCGAGAAGGAAAATGGAAAGAAAGATTAATCGCTCCGCTATCATTTACCATTCCATCGACGATATCTCTCGGCGCGTAGGATTATCAAACTACAGTAAATGCGTTATCGCTTTTGTCGATGAATATCAAATCGAAGTAGTGAGCCATCGCGATTTTATCCGGAAACTGAATCTCGGCTGTCCGAGATTTTTTTCGGTAAAAATACATGCGCATCAATAATTAGCCTTTATTAGCCTGTCGTGCTAATGAAACGTATATCAGAGTGGAATTTAATTAAAACATATTTAGGTCGAGTATGCAACCAACCGGCTGTCACTGACATCGTTGTTATCATCATTATCATTGCCATATACGGATTAGAATATTGGCGCTCCACTTGCCCTCTTTTTGTTCCTCTGTGACTCGCAAGGTACCACTTAAATTCTTCAATTACCCCATCTTAGCGGGAAGACGCCGCTACGCAAAAAAGAAATTTTTAAAACAGACGAAACGTTCAATCGTGCAATTTTACATTATTGAATTTCCAATATTAACTTTCATTTATTATTTGACATTGAACACAACTAATAATTGTTATTCGCAAAAGCTGAATATATCGTAAATTGTAAAATTAATTCTGTTTTTTGTTATCGGAACTGTTCAAGGTTTATAAATCGCTTATAAAGCAATGGATATACGGGATTCATTATACACGAGGAGGCTTGTTAATGTCCTTCCTTGTTTGTAGTATAACACAATTACTAAAAAAGTATTCGACAACCGTGCGAAGCCAGCGACTATAACACGGCGAAAGGTCCGCATTCGACGCCTGAAGTGCCGCAAATTTATACAATTAAGTCTAATAAACGTCGGAATAATTAGAAGCGTAATTGTTGTTGCGAGGAATAATTAAAAAATAATTGCGCTTGTCTCCTACCGGCGACGACGCCCCTTGTTTTTTTTTTTTTTTTTCGTTGCATTCGCTATGCCATTCCGCGTTTTACCCTTTTAGTATCTCCGTGTTCGTTTTCGTTCCCTTTTACTTCCCTTTTAATTCTATTTAAATTTCAAAATTATCTTTTGTTAATTTATTCATTATTTGAATTGATGTAAGATGCTTAAGAGCGATGATTAATAACTAGGAAGACTGTTTTGTATAAAGAATTTTATTTCAAAATTTTTATGCGTAAAATTATATATATATATATATCTGTCAAATATATCGAGTCCAAATATCTATTGAAAATGTGTATTTGACATTTATTTTTTACAAATTCCATAAAAACGCAGAGCGACAAAAAATGCGCACACATTTTAATATATATATA
>NW_017305705.1:2443359-2464941 GCF_001594115.1 Trachymyrmex septentrionalis
AAAAAAAAATGTGAATTTTTTTTATTTAAGCATTTTAAATATATATTAAAAATGATTTGTAATATAATATAAAGTTTCATTGCGATGCAGAGAGAGCAGTTGTTCTGTAAATTATTTTAACAAAATTATTTTATTTATTTATTTATTTGTTTATTTACAGAATAATTTCAACATAAATTACAACGAAACTTGTCTAAATCATCTTGAACACTTAAAGTACTTACACGAAAATATTAAGATTTTTCTTAATGCTAATTTCCTTAATAAAAAAATAAGTCTTATTAAAAATTCAATTTTTAATAACAAGTAGACTCAATAAACTATAAAAATGTGTTGTTAAATAGAAAAAGTAATCTCATTCACACAACTTTCATATGTATATAGTTTATTTGAAGTGTAAAAATATTAAACATATTTCCAAATTTAATTCACTTTACAGGTGCTATATGACCAATATATTATATATACCAACATCCTTAAATAATATAACACATATAATAGATTTTCATTATTTTTTCTCTCATTCTCTCTCTCATTATTTTTTGCATTTTCAAATTAGTTTCGAATTTGTTGATTTATTATGTTTGCGCGGCGTATATCACATGTCGTAATAGCAATTTGTTGCAACGAGTGCACACTACGAGACCGTTCGTAGGAGCAGCCCGCTGTAGTCTCCAGTACCAGCCACAAAAGGGGATTTAATGACGAAATCCGGATTTAGTGAGGCGATTCTGTCGGATATAAGTACCCGGAGAGTCGTAAGATCGTTTATATACTAGCCGTTATTCGTAGATTTAACTTTTATATAGGCGGCAGTTATCGCGCGAAACTACGCCGCTGCAGTAAATTTTGAACAAACGCTGTGACTCAGGGAGCTTTTAAAGCTCACGGGAAAGTATCGTTCCAACGAATCCTGTCTGTAAAATGTACGCAGAATGTTATCGCTGTAGCAAATTCAAATCAAATGTCGGGTAATACGTCATTCACTCATCAATTCAAATTGATTCTGTACAGAGTCCCCAGGCTTAAATATAAATCTTAATTTACATATGTTTAACGCTTCTTATAATTATTATATTATTTCACCGATATCGCAAATATCTATAACTTTTCCTTTCTTTCACTCACCCATTCATTCAGCACTCTACAAGGAATTTAAAATTAACACTTGTTCACTTTGTAGAGCGATAAAAAAAGCACGAGTACAATCGAAGTCTCAAAGTAGAACTCAATGGACCAATATTTTAGAATTCCACTGATATTCCTTATCTTACACGTTCTGCATGGAAAATACCTTTTTGTCAAAACGTCACTGATTCGACATTCTTGCCTGTCCATAAATGTTTCGACGTCTGCCAATAATCTCAATCTCGCCATATATACAGCACGCTAAAATAGCATTTTATTGCCTGCCTACGTACCAATGACGAGCGTTTACTACCAGCTTATAGGTCTCGTTTCCATGCCACGTGTGAACTAGTACGCCTCCACGTGCTACTAGAATATACGTTAAAAATCGCACACAGTTCAATTTACATAACGCCGCTTTAATTGTTTTTAAAAATCCATACACTATTACTAGGATCCCGTAATATTGTCCAAGTTATTCCGGCCGGTTGAAAACTGTCACTTTGTTCTCACTGTCACGAACTCGTTAACTGGATGAACCGCGGCGGCGATCATACGTCGTGTCGGCGATCTCTCGGGGATGATGTCTAATGTCAACTACAGCTGGTTGAAGGGGACCAAATGCGTCAATTGGCGATATATTTGACCCGTGTTCAACCAGCTAAGCTTAACATTACATGGGGCTCGCTTGCGTCCATCTTCTCTCTTGATGGCTCGCGTCGGCTCGCGTAGCTTCCTCGAGCGATCCGCGTTACCTCGCTCGCTCGCTCTGTACTCTACGTGCTCGTCCATCCGTGAATGTCGAACGCAGAATCGTCGGCGCCTCTGATTCTGCTCGTGACATTTTGTGCCTCCCGATCCGTAATATAGCCGATCGACCAGCGCGTCGACATCGCGTTACATTGTGGCTAATTGCTGACCTTTACTTCCGATTTTACCCGACATTACGACAGACTGTCGACGTTTGGGATCGACAGGCGGGCCGGCAATCGACCGAAGAGGAAAAAAACATCGCACAACGACTTGAAGAAGTATCGTTTCGTTATATTTTTGTTTTTTGAATTTTTTAGAAACCATACGTCAGTCATAAAGCAAGGAATGGAATTCAAGTAAAGTGACACTTTCCAAAATCACATAAATGTCAATATCAATGAATCAAAGAGCCATCGATATCTCGAACACATTTAAAACCGAACCGGTAACAGTAGTATCATCGTACACGTTTGTTGCGGAAAGGAGAAACCAGGATCGTGTCTTTAAGCCACGCCGGTGTCTTGCGGGCGGCCATTAAGGGTATCATTGTGCGCGGCGACAGACCGAGGGAAGGTTATTGGCAGGAAGAGGGACATTAAGACGGCAACAATGGACCCGAGCCATCGAGCTATCCTCGTTGTCGTTCTACACCTCCCGTCCTCGAGTACAGCCATCTCTGAAATCCGCCGATACCAGATCAAGCGGGGGTTTAACGCGGAATCTCGCGTGAAGAATCAGGTAGGAATTAGTGGAATTATAAGAAAACGAAAAAAATCTTTTTCGACGCTTTTTCGAATATTCAAGATGATCCGCGACAAAGCATGATTTTGAAAAAAAGGATTTATCTCGTACGGGACGGAATGGGATTCCTAACGTCGACGATTGCGCCGTTATTGCGTCGAGAAGGCATCGAGGGAATGACGCGCGCGCATACGAATAACTATTCTAGGCCCGGCATGATGCGCGAGTAACACGAGACGCGTGCGTTTAAATATATCTCGCGACCATGCACGAAGTGCTCTTGTCGCTGGCTCCTCTCGTCCGTGGCCGTCGCGCGCTTCGTCGGGAGCAGCGAATTTCGAACCGATTATGGCAATACCGTGGAAACGAAAACCGGCGGCGAATGGAGCGAAGCCGAACAGAGGGTGCGAGACACGAGGAGGAGAGGATTCTGCGCGATCCCCGCAATCGAATGGAAGAAGAGTCGAGGGTCTCGATAAAACGTCTCCGCTCGACCAACGTATCAAATATGGCAATACGATACGCCTCGTAAACGAGACGTCCATTGATCTCGAGCTCATACCTTGATACCGATCCTCCGGGCTTCCCGATCGCCCTGGACTCTGGTTGAATCGGTTTCCGATGTAAAACCCGCACAAGCGGGGTTTCTCACTCGAAATAGGCACTACACATATTCATGAACGCTCCGCGTTCTTCTTCTTTCGTATACGAAAACTTCTCGCGACACCATTTTGCAACGAGACAATATATTCACCATTCACAATCGACCATATCGTATCGTCGCCGAATTATTGAACATAGCACTGCACCATTGGTGATTACGGCGAGCCGGCGCTGAGTATCGTCGTCGCGACGCGAGTATTTCAGACGCTCGCGCGATCCTCTCGCGGACGTCCCGTTTTCGCGTATTTTTAGAAAAATTATGCAACGCGCGACGTTTTATGCCAGGGCGCATCTAGCTTCGTATATATTTCACTCCACGAATCGAATAAAATAGGATCTCCTTGGATTTATAGATCGATAGGGGTACAAAGAATGTCGATGGCAAGATCGTTGTTATCGTGAAGAAACTTTGCGCTGTCAGTACGATAAAAGCAACAATATTTCCTCGCATCTCGTACTTGATGTTGATTGTTGTCCTTCAGAGAGTTGAGGGCGGATCAAGGCAACGATGCAAAAATCGCCTTGATGAATCACAAGAGATATTAGATCGCTGAAGTTCCCAGCTTCGTTGGACGGTTCTGCGGTACTCTGCTTCGTTCCTCGCTTGGTCGACGATATTTTCGTCGACGACGGCGAATCGCGACTACTGCGTGTGTTATGTGTGCGCGGATGTGCGTGAGTTGTATATGAGCGGAAAGGGGAGAGAGAGAGAGAGAGAGCGAGAGAGAGAGAGAGAGAGAGAAGATAGACGGAGATAGAAGGAGGGGCGGTGATGGAAGATCTACCGACCTATATCCGGAGCAAGTCTTCTCATAAAATTACTGTTTTCTCATAAGATTACCGTGTGGCTCGGAAAAAAGACAATCACAAGTTCGTATTTAATTATATATTTTCTCTGTGACGAATTCTGCGGTGTTAATTTCAAAATCCGCACGTGCTTGTGGCAGTAATCGATCTTCATGTTGTCTAATTATGGCTATAGTTATTACAGCTTAGTCACTTCGAAAACGTTGCTATTCAAAGAGACGCAAGACGCTAATTACACTAACGATTAAAATAGCTCACGAATTAATAGAAGTTGACTAACGTAACGTTAATATTCTAAATATACTCGATACGCGAAACTGACAAACTTTCAAGCGAAAAAGCAGCTCACATCCAGCGAATTCTCATGCAATATTCTGTAGCGCAATATGCATACGTGGGTAAATGTCGATAGGTAACGGGCTCGATATTAAATACCGTATTTTAAGTTCCATTCAACTTTTAGTTCATTGTCACAGTCCGGTTTTACCGTTTCACTTATATCCATTTTCAATTTTCTTGTCTCGTGCCGACGATAATCGAATCTGATATCGTTCCGTAGTCAAGGTGTTTGGTGAGGAGAGAGGCGATAAGAACAGTTTTTCAAGGCCTGACTTGCCGCGGAAAGAATTTCTATTTGGATGGCGCGACATTATACCGCGGACGGTAGAAGCGCGCAAAAATAAGCAATCTAAAATTAGACGCGATCTTAGAACGTTGCGTTAATTCTAACGTTGCGCTCGTTCATCATCTTCGATCCCCGAGTCATACGCATCGAGTCATCTATCGTTAGTAACCTCTATTTTTCGAAAATATTCTAATGATATCGTGAAAAAGTGTCAAAAGCAAATGATTATTTTACCTGCAATGAGAACCGCTTATGTAAAAATAAAATTGGAGCTATCTCTCGAAGGATTTCTCAATAAATAACGAGGGAACGATCGAAAACAACAATGAATTTTTAACGTTTCTCAACTGGGAGCAGCCTTGGCCAATTCGCATCGAGTATCGAAGAAATGACGGTCAAAGTTGAAAATCGAAGGATTTATCTCGCCTCTTCTAATTTTTGCTCTAACGAGAAAAGTTTAAGCCGCTAATGAAGTTGAGTTTTAAATTAGACTCGCAGTAAAGCAGGCCGTTTGAGATTCATAATTCAGAGACGCTTGCTCGGCCGGGTGTAAAAGCGGACGGTTACGAAGAGAGCGCAACCGAATGAGTAATTTTGTTTGTGCTCGGAATATTCTGAAGTCGCGATTTGTCGAACCAGTTGAACGGATGATTTTATCGAAGAAATTCAATGAAAGAAATGTCATACTTCGCCTCATATTCTGCCCGATTGATTTACGATTTCGAAATTTCAGTATTAACTATTTATATAATGCAAAAATCGTATATTTCTTTTAAATCTGACAAAATAGAGAAGATATAAGTTGAGGACGTATCTGATTGCAAACGAATAGGCATCAAATTTCATTTCTCCGAACAGTTGTAAAGTCGAGAGACAGAGTTTGAACGAGAACCTCCGTCGCGCTGTTAACTTCAACATGGTTTCAAACTTCCTATCGTAAAGCTAATATCCAACGAGCGCGAGCTGAAGCTCTTTGAGCGTCAGAAATAGTTTCCGACGCTTTTTAACCTTGACTCGAGTTGCTGCATCAAAACGCGTAGGCGTCATGGCCTGAAGAAATAGTTCGATGCGTTCATGGTTGAGATTATTACCGTAATTTTAGATTTTATTGCGAGAAAAGGGAAAAAGCGCATATCCGTCGGGCATCCGCATATCCGTGTGAGCATCCGCGTGTTTTAAAGTCGACGTGCTCTCGAAGGCCGGCCGATATCTCTTCAACACGCCGCTATTATTAGACCCGACAATGGACATTTCGGTCTCCGTGTCCGACGCAGTCTTCATGCCGCGAGTCGTGCTATTCCTGTCAATTCGCCACTGACTGTACCCACGAAAGGACGTATCTTTTACCGAGAGATAGTTCGAGATTCATTTCGAGATCACATCCGTTATCGAACGTTATCGCGGTTTGTAACGCGATCGCGCCCCTTTAACAAACCCCTCAAAACCCACCGATTGCTATGGCAATCTTCAACGTTCGTTGTTTCACGTTTTCCGTTTACGTCAATTCTATACGTTGTCGTTCGTCTCTTTGGAGAACCGTGACGTTATTATCAGTTGCGCGTAAACAAATGTGCCGTTCTTGAGGCGTGTCGAAAAGAGATAATTACGAATATTATCATCGGATATTGTCGCAATCTTCGTTTGAAACACACGCGCCGTTGTCTCGTAATGCACAGTCTGTACGATAGTAAACCGTCTGATTTCGTGATTACGCATCCTGACTGTGCACGCCTGCAGTACGTCTCCCTCGCGGTACGTCTGACTTGACGTCGCTGTATCTCCTAGTGGTGTACTCGGCCGGTGTATCCAGCGGCGTTTCTACTGTCGCGTGACGTTTCTACTGCGGCGCGCGGTGACCCGTCGCGCCTGACCACGCGCCGAGTAGGTGGCCGTGACTACTGGTCGCCGTAGCGATAGGTCTATATCGAGGAAACGCTTCATCCCCTGTCGAGGGTCCGTCGCGGATGTCGCCTTCCACGCTGACCACGACTCCTTGCAGCCGCACTCTGCCGCATCTGCGGCACTGCTCGAACAATTGTAGGATGCGTATGCGTGACTGATACGACTTGCGTGTATGTGCGCACGAGGATGAATGTATTCATGGGAGAAGAAAATAAGGACGCGGTGAAAAGACAAGAAGGGAATGCGTCGATGGAGGAAGAAAAGAGAAGAAATGAGAAAGAGAAGGGAAGGAAAAGAAAGAGAGGAAAAGGGAAAGGCAAAGAGGAAGAGAGGATGAGAGAGAGAGAGAGAGAGAGAGAGAGAGAGAGAGAGAGAGAGACGACAGTAAGATCCGACGGTCCGATCAGAACGTGAACGTACTACTTGGTGGGCGTCCGGGCCCGCACTGTGCAGCCGACGGCAGGCGTCGCGACGCTTCCCCGCCCGAACATGCGAGCTCCGTGCTACATGGGGGTAGGGGGTGAGAGGGTAGAAAGGAGGAGGGGGGAGACGCCGGCGCCCCGCACGCCTGCGTACCAGCGTACCACGACCCTTCGTGGCAGGAACGCACCAACCCTGTCCTATCCACCCGAATACCCACCCATTCCACGCGCGCGCACACTTGTGCACACGTACACACGGACGCGCACCACCGCCCTCGCCCGCTCACCCTCGGCCCAGCCCCGCCGCACCGCGCCAACCACCTACCCCCCCGACGTGCTCAAGCAAACCGACCACCCACACACACCCTACTGCTCCCCTCCATCGTCCCACGCCCGTCACTATGGAAAATATGAATTTGGGTCAGATACCAGCCGCCGTGCCCTAATGAACCTTTAATGTGACCCATTTCTTCCTTTCCACCGCTCGTCGACATGAAACAAACCTCTCCCTCCCTCCCTCCCTCCCTCCCTACCACCCGTGCTCTCGTCGTTTCCCCGCCCTTTTCTTCTTTCATTCTTCGTACCTGCGTGCGTCTCGTCTGCTATGGCGCACGCACGTTTCGAATTTTCTTCCCAGATCCTCCCTTTTCTGTCTCCATCCCTCTCGCGTGGCACTCCTACCCTCTCTTTTCCGCAGCCGAGCGAAGGACGGTCCTAAGGGTCGTCGTCACGGCCGAGTTTGTTGGCACGATTGCACCGCGTCTAGCTATTACGATGTTGGGCGACATTTACCGCCCTTCGTGCGGATATTAGCCCTTGGCAATTGTTCTTTTTACTCTAGTTATACATGTATATACACACCTTGCATCATGTTGTATTCGTTACGCAGTCTTGCGTAATCTACTTCGAGAGCTTTAATCTTTTCGCACAAACGCATGTTACATATATTGACTAAAATAGCATTACCACAATGTTGTATTTACAGTATCGTTGCGTAATGTTTTTCTGTATTCTATAAAAAACACACTGTGTGATGAAAGTTAAAATTTATTCCACATTATTAATCGCAGGATACGAGAGCAGATAACGACGATCACTTTTAACAAGTTTTTCTTGTCTATAATTAAATATATGATCATCAGCATCAATACTAATATTGCTGCATTATTCTTGGCTGTAATATTTCTGAACTTTTTTCCTCGTGCTTCGCATTCCAGTATATCGATCGTCTCTTCGTACTATTTATCCTGACTTTCGAAAGCAAAAAACTTTATCTCCGTGTCAAATTTCTTATCTCATTAACATACGATTGAATAATTATCGTTATAAATGCACATTTGCTTAAAATAATTTATTAAAATTTGATATATTTAAAGATAATAAATTTCAAAAAATTGTATAAAAGAGCATTATTATAAAATTAGTAAAATAAATTTCTCAAAATTTAAACCAATTATTTTCGTTAGTTTAATCATATTTCGCAATATTAAGAGGAATTGCTTTGATGCAACGTAAGTGAAAGCAAAGTACAGCTATTCTGCAATCTGTAACGATTGCATTTTACGAATAGCGAAATATTCGTAGCGTGTATACCGACGACGACGTTTGTATAAAAAAAACTACGGCAACGAGAGATCTCCGTTTTAATGTTGGTCGATTATTCGTGGACGAGCTTTTAAGATTAGCTTTATTTTTTTGGAAGTAATCTGGATTGAAAACATGCGATCGTCGCGTTAAAAGATTTAAAGCCGTGAACTGTGCACTCGCGCGATCGTCAGAAAAGGTCATCTAAACGTTTGAGGATCGTACATTCTCGAACATTAAATCCAGCTTTTGATGAACAAAATGAGTCAGCACGTGAAAATGATCTTTTTGCTAGATTTTTGCGAGATTTTTCTTTTTACTCGAATACTAATTTTTTCTATATATTCTTAATTGCATGTCACGAATAGCAAGATATTTTTTAGAAGCGAAATATACATTTTATTCTATGTTTAAAACGAACAAAAAATTATTATTGCAATTGTTTTAAATAGATTTCAATTATTAGACAGATTTTAATATTAAATTCCACTAAAAAGCTATTGGTAATCTCTTTGAACACTTTCTGTACAGATTTGTAACCAACTGAAGGCTATTTTATCTACACGGAGATAACTTTCGATCCACAATTATGTTATTTATATTTTTCTTGTTACTCTCTCATTTTTGTTAACAAAGTGGTTACTAGCGCATATCTATATCTCTCTGCTTTCCTTTAGACGAATAAACTGTTCATCTATTTATAGCAAGTAATTAAGGATCAGTGTATACATCGCCCCATTATCAACCGATTAGAATCGCATTTTCAACGCGTTTGCAGTGGCCTGCTGTATCGAATTAAAATCTGATGTAAATCATCCGTAATTATAGTGCGTCGCGTGTATATTACATGACGCGAGAGTTACTCGGCACGCTATGTTCGTTAAATATGGTTGGATGTAAGGACGAAAGAACTAGATGTCACGGTCATATCTCGCGATAAGAGCCTTGTGATCAGAATTATCATAACGATTGATTAATTCACGCTCTTTTCGGCAATTAAGTAAACGAATTCGTCGCGACGTATTTTCCCCACTCTCTTTCGTATGACATTTCCCACTGTCGGTGAATGAAAGCGCATCAGTGAATGGAACATGGGGTGAGCATCGCGTGACTGTCGAGCCACATATATATTCACACACATCACCACGGACGTCTATCTGGTTTCTTCTCGGGGAAAATGAATGCAGAAGATAATTCACGAAGATTTGAAATGACTGCAAAATTAGTTTTTCGAATCTTATGTAATGAAATGTAAATTTGTAGTCAGTTATAAATGTTTTAAAGATTACGACTATTTAAATTTTAAATGGAATCAGAGAGAATTACAATATATATAAATAATACGATGAAATAATAAAAAAAAAAAAAAGACGTTATTCTCTTTAAGAGCAAAAGCTGTATGCAGCGTAAACTTTATAAATTGCTGACTTATTTTTTTTTTTTTTTTCATTTGAAACAAGAATTAACGCGGATATTGCATTCCCATTTGCTTGACTAGAATTATTTGAGGAAAATAAAGAAGACTAGACGTAATACAATGGGAAACAATGGTCCATAACGAGTCTGTAAATAATTGATTTGGAAAAGTTACAGAGAGACAATACCGAGCATTTCGAGCTAATGCAGCCCAGTATACCAGTATACTTTCCATCCGAATCTATTTTCCTGTCTATCTCTCTCTCTCTCTCTCTCTCTTTCTCTGTTTTCTCTTTCCCTCTCGACCTCTTTCTCCTCTCTTCAAAGCGGGTTATAAAATCCATTATCGCTGCGATAAATATTAAACTTCTCTTTTCGCTTTCGTTTCTCCGCGTGAAATTGCTCCGCGCCGTTAATGGCCTTGTTATCGATTCGCGCCGTCAAAGAAAACACCTTTTGCGAGGGTGAGCCATGAGGCGCGATAGCGCGTCCCACAAATAATCCGTCTTCCGTCGAATTTGTGCCACGCGCGTTCTCATTAATTTCTCGCGTCCCGAGCGACGGAAAATCCTTCGGATTCGCGTTAAAACGCTACGAACTGAATCGAATCTCACCGAGTGCAGAGGACAAAAAAATAACATTCGAGATAAGACGTAGCAATCACGATTTTTATAATAGCGCGTATAAAACATAATAACATCAGGCACAATATTGTTTTATCTTGACAAAAAAAAAATCTACTCATAGTAAGAAGAGATGGAAACAAATTTAAAGTTGAATTTTCTGTAAAAGTAATTATTTTAGTATTTTCTGTATAATAATAGGTTATTCTACAAAAAGAATATGTGTTATTCCATTCCTTCTTTGCGAAGCGAAGAATGTCATCATTCAGTGATGAAAAAAATAGCGCGGCAGGCTTCGTTTAGTTGTTGCAAAACGCTAATGTCACTACCAAAATTAAATTGTACGTCTCAAAGACACGATTCAAATATGTGCTTTCGCGAGAAGCGTAATATCGTTCTCTCATACTTTGAGAACCAGTAATCCCACATCGGATCGCAAGAAATTGCGTTCTTTCGGCGACGATTCCTTCAGTCGTTGTGCCCGAGTATTCGAGCCCTTGATTTCTCAGGAAGACGAGAAGGGAAAGGAGAAGGGGAGGGGGGTGGGCTGAACTCTTCGTTACAGGGTTAATCGTTGTTCCGCCCTTAATCACTGTGCTCGATGGCACGGATATTGTTTGACAATTTGTCATCCACACTCGACGTTTATTGCGCTCTCGCGTACATTTATTACATCGGCGCAGTCCGATCTTGCGGCGGGGTAATTATGAGTGCCGCTATCACTGTCCATGCAGTATACGTCCATTTATTCCGTTCGCAGCGCAATGTAAAAGCTCGCGCGCCGCGGCATGAAATATGCATCGGTCCCCATTGATAATTATGCAACCTGATAACGCGCGCGTCCGACTCGCGCGCGGGCACATTTCCATTTTCCCTCTTATTAAAAATAAAATCAGCAGGCGCATACTCTCCGTCCTCTGTCGCATTTTTCGTTTTCCAATATATTTACCGCCTTTATCTCTTTACGTTTTTGTGCTAAAGCTACGCCTGATTCGTTGCCTTAATTCGATTTTCATCTTGTTTATTACGATCACGTACGTATTGATTCGCTTGTTATTCAATCTCTATCTCTTTTTAACTGTTTTGCACGCTAATTTATCCATTTAAATCACTTTTATGAGATACGACATAATACTAAAATACTTGCCCCATTTTTGCATGTATTTTTATTTCTGATTATATATTCCGTCTTTTTTCTTTTCTCTCTCTCTGTGTGTGTGTGTGTGTGTGTGTGTGTGCATACAGATTCTTTTCCTCTTAGTTTTTTTCATGTACTTACTTTGCATTTTTCTTCTGTATGAACTGACTCTCTTTTTGCTGTTCGCTGTTACATTTCTCTTGTACTCTATCATTTTTATCGGCTCTTTTACATGTATTCTTCCCCCATCCTCAGTCTTTCCTATTTTTTAATGCTTAGTGACACAGTCGTGAACCGTTTTATCGTCGACGGAGGACGCCCTCGCAGTCGTAACTTCAATTCAATCGCATCGTATGTCCGCGAGATGATATACGCAATGCATTCGCATGTGGATACACCTAGCGCGACGTAGGCACGAAGGAAGAGGATAATGTTTCGCCTCGGCTCTATCTTGGCTTTGTCGACACGGCACGTTCGTTACTTTAACGGGGTCGTTCCTTTTTTTTTTTTTTTATCTTTCCGCTTTTGCAAGTACGACGTCGGACAAGACGATTTACTGACTGGAAATTGAAAAGCGAATTCAATTTCATAGAGTCGATTCGTACCCTCCGACATTCTTCAAAAAAATCGATCGCACCCGCTTTACATTTCTATTCTTGGACTAAAATATCTGTCAGTAAACGCACCCATTATTAACTTCTTATCAAAGTTAAATCCACGGGGAAAGTTCAGGTAGACCTCGCGGTGAGGTCGGAGGGCGTAATCTGTGACCTCGTTACGTTTCAACGATGAGTGGTGACTTTTCATCGACCTTTCACGCGGATACAAAAGGGGCGCGCGAGCGGGCCATTAAGTCGAGTTAGCGACGTTCGATACATACCCTTAGAAAATCAGGTGGGGACGTGTCCGATAAACGGAGGCAAGCAGCACGAGCTGAGATCCTGTCGAGCGACTATACGAGTGGCAGTCGGCCACCACCGACGTGATTAGCTAAGTGATTGGAACTCCACCCTTGCTGGTTGAAGGCCGATAACCCATTACGTCCCGGCCGTGATTCCCTTTCTTCCGCGCAACCGAGGATCGCCTTCTTCATGACTGCGAATATCTTATCGGCTACTTTCGACAGCGGCATCGACGATCGATCCGTTGCCGTTGGGACGTGAACGAAAGTTAACGGGAAAGTTCCCGACTCCGTTGAGCCGCGTATTCTCTTCAAGATTAACTTAATCGACAAACCATATTGTATCCTTCGTTTGTTGTTAATATTTAGAATGCGAATCTTTCGCAAAAAGTTCCCATAATGATTTGTATTATTTCGACGCTCTTAAACGATATTGGATATAAAATACTAAACTTTTTATGATGAAAACGAGAATTTCTGCTTCGAGAAATTTAACGCTGATTTCAATCTGTCTTGAATTCGCAACGTTGTCTCCTAATATTCACAATCGTCGTTGAGCGGAAACTTTTTTCGGACTCTCTGTTTTTTTCCTTACGCTTTTATCATTTTATTCTTTTCTGCTTTTAGTTGCGATCCATGTAATTCAGGATACACTACCGTTTGTAAAGACCGCTTGATTTTACCGCAATTGTTTACTGAATCACTCAATCGATCTAGTACATGCGGTGCGCCCTTTTCGAGCTGTCCGTTTATTGTCGTACATCCCCTTTAGAAGATCACGTTACAAGCTGGTCGACCCGCAACCTGATAGTTACCAATGTGTCGGTTGACACTTTTCCGTCGGATGATAATGTTACGAATAAACTCGGCCTTTGGTCGTGCTCGCAGAATTGGATAGCGCGCGCGTCGGATCATCGCTTTAAGTGTCATTCAAATCTCGTCGTGGCGCATGGGTGTGGTCGTTTCGATAAAAGCTATCAATAAAATTGTGAGCTGCAATATACGTGCGATATCCTTGAAATGATCACGTCGCAGACCGATGCCACTCTCTCTCGTCGCATTGTTCTCCTCAGACTACATGGATCCATTCGCTATCCAATTAGTACGTGCTTCGCCACGCAATACGACTTCCAATTATCAGATTTATTACATTGTCAGCCATCGGCCGGCGGACGTCATCGTCTTCCGTGGCCAATTCTCAGAAACGCGAAACGCGATTTGCAATTACGACGCAGCCGAGGTTTGCGAGTCCGCGCGAGAACTCGCCCCACTTTGTCTCCGTCGTTTCGCCTTCGGAAAATTATGGATTCCACCGATTTAATTTGATTCAGAAGTTTCGCATCGGCGGCACAATTAGTTTACCTCGTTATCCCCATAATATAATGAGCTAAGTTTGCGAGCAGTCGATCACGCTCGAGCTACGAAAGTCACTCGGACAAGAATTTCAAAGCCGTCATTCTCCCGTCGTACGGGTATGGTCGCTAATTTTACACGTATCTACGTCACACTCGGCGAAACTACCGGGGAACGTCAACTTACCGTTAACTCTGCATTCTGCAAAATTCTGGAAATAACTTCAACGTATTGAGGGGCGCTCGATTAATTTCTATATAAATCTGTTAGATTCAAAATACATTTATAAAGATCACAAATTTTTCTGATGAAGAAAAATGAAGATCCATCTTGTGCGTCACGTTGACTATAAATATGAAATTAAAACCTAATTAACCCTCCTACTTTAAGAAAACTCTTTTGCATAATATTTCTCATATCACACAGTGTAGCAGCACGGAAATACTTGACGACGGTGGTTTCGCGTAACGATGCAATTGCTAGGAGCATCTCATTTGCGACAAATGAATTCGTAATCGTGAGAAAAAGATTTGGGGTACGGGCCAACGCGACGGTCGTTCGTTCGATCGGTGGTTTTGAGAGATATGCTTAATAAAGCGTCGAGCGCGAGCGCTTGCTCAGGTTCGCGAGCGATCTCCGGGTGCGACGGATCTAATATCAACGTAAATGCGACTGTTTTGTATGCTAATTGACTCATATACATACATATGCTACTCAAGCCGCATCGCTACCCGCTAAATAGATAGACCCGATGCGCCGAGGGTACATAACGGCGCTTCGTCCGGGTGCATACTCTCTCGCGGAGACACGACAGGCGCACCAGCGGAGCCCATTTGTGTCCGGCAGCTTGTAACTCCGTGTCAACCTTGCGTCCACATACTCCCGCCAGGATGTCAAGCCAGATATACAATTTGTTAGTGCTACGATATATTAGAGAGAGAGAGAGAGTGTGAGACAGAAGCTGAAGAAAGACGCATGTTACGCAAGTTACTCCGCGTGCAATTTGCATTGAATATATACGGTATGCGAGGAATTACTGCCGAATAATTAAAAAGTATTGTTTCATCTTTTATCATTATATTTCGATATTATGATTCCAAATTAGAATGCAGAGAGAGAGAGAGAGAGAGAGAGAGAGAGAACGGTTTTGTTGAAGCATTTAAAAATTTAGCTAGATATAGATATGAAAATAATTTTGATGAATCTTTAAAATACTTATATAGGACGTTCAAGCTGGTCAATAGAATATCAAAACTTTTTATAACTTTGCTCATTATGCTTGCTGAATGTCCTACATAATTAATTTCATAGTTTCAAAAGGTATTTTTAGATTTATATCTAGCTAAATTTTTAGACACTTCAGCAAAACCACCGTGTAACACACTTTATTCGAGGAACGTCTTGGAAATATTTTTAAGACACAGATATGTCTTTAGGACGTTTCTTGGAGCTCCTGTGCTGTATGGGATGTCATGGCACAAAGTTGCTAGAAATTCTTTCTTCACTTTTTATTTACTATCTCTTATGTTAGATTTTACATTATTATAAGTGTGTGATACTGTCTAATATAAATAAAATTTTATTTAATATAGAAATTATATATGTTATAGAAATATAGATTAAATAAAAAATATAAAAGATACGTATCGCGTATATACGTGTGTGTAGAAAGAGAAAAGCATGATGAATTTTACATACTTCATGTCATGAGAAATTTCAAAGGGCATAGACATTTACGGAGCTCCATAGCAGTTCAATGCTATTACACAACGAATATATATAGATCGAAAACGCCACGAGTGCTTTCCAACAGATGTACTCGCAAACGCGTCGTGAACAAGCCGCATGTGCCGAATGCAGTTCGCTTTTACCAAGCTCACTGGCAACTCGATGTCGATGTTGTTGCATTCCTGTTTTCATAAATGCATCCGAAATGTCAAACATACATATGCGCCGTTTAGAGCCGTCGTAAGTTGGGAGAGCGAGAGTGTTGACTAAATAAACTATACTTCTCCGACATTTCCACGGCCGCGTTTTCTTGAATTGTACTATATGTACATTTACAATTTTTGTAATGACTTGATTAATGTTTGATTATATTTCTGGAATTATATCTAATCAAGAAACGAATTTAAAATTATTTCGTACATTATAATATTCAGAAATGGAACATAATAATTCTCACTCTACAAAAAGACAAACACTACAAAACTCTTTACTAGCGTGTGTTTCTTTTATATATTAGTAATCGATTCGTTGGTGAAATCGACTAATTCTTATTTTGACAAACGATATGTGTGAAAACACGTTGCTCAGTTTCAAATAATTGTGTTTATCGGCCAAGATTTATTTAACAGATCATCGTTTTCACCAATTGTATACGATGTTTGTTTACACGTCCACAACGATGTAGAGAACAATTTGGCCGAAAACTGAATCAGCACGTTGTAGTGCGTTAACCATTACAAAAGCAAATCGTAATTTATTTATCAATAAAAACAGCCGTAACATGGATAATTTCAAGATTATTCATTTGCACAATATTCACTAGAACGAAAATTGTACCGTGACTCATCGTAAAACATATTTACTTTAACTATAATTCGAGATTTTATTCTTTGAAGAGAATACATTGCATTTAAATATTACAATTTGAAAGAGACTGTGCAGTTTTATATCAAAAATGTTAATTAAGTTAATGTAAAAATTAACGAAATAGTAGATGTATTTTCCTGGGCTTAATAGCTCCCTGCAATTTTAAGTTAGATCTGTTTGTCGGCAAATACAATGCACTCTCATTATAAAAAGCTACGCATTTTGTAAATTAAATTTAAGTAACGCTATCGTAACTTTTTTTACATGTCATATCATGAAATTAGATAATAATTAGTAACATTTATTCATGCAAGCTTTCGTCTAGCCTGAGAAATGTAATGTGTTCTATTGAGCTATTTGGCGTTAGTAAACTCAGGCGAGAGCAAAGCGAACGTGTCAGCACAAAGTCGCCTCATTTTACATCCCAATAAACTGGTATTAGCCGCCGCAATAAATACTCGGCGTATATTGTTTGCGCCGATAGCAGCTTCAACCGTTTGTTGATTAAAGCCGACGTATAATTCTTGAATAATTCGAAATGAACCTGCGATTATCTGCGATTAGTTACACTGACGCGTATTATAAACGAAAAGCGAGTAATAATTGCGAGCTAGTATATTAATTTATATCGCAAGATACGCGTATACAAAGAAGCATGTAATCCGTAATACAATCCTTTTAAATATCTTAGAACTTTCGAGTTCTACTGAGTACAGTAATAGCGGGCAGTTGCGGCTAAGTCGAATAGAATTAGCCGTACGAACGATCTCGGCGGATTTATCGGCGCTTTATGAACTTTATAAAGTTCAAAGGCCATGAACTTAGTCCTATCCTCATCGTTGCTCATCATCAACAACAATCGAGCACCGCTTTTGATTGCGATTCGCCACGATCTGGCTGACCTGTCCGGCAGACTTTATCACCGGCTACCGATTCCGCCGTTGAGCGCGCCGCTTTTAACGATCACCGTAAAGACCAATCGAAATTTATAGAATCGGCTGTTAATGGCCGGTATGCTATTCCCTGACTGCAATCTGACTCCGTATTTATTCGATCCGCTGCGGAATTTCAAACGACTATACGCTACACGAATAGGATCTCTATTTAAAATAGAAAATTAATCGCTCTTACGCCATCGTATCATGGCAGGATATAATCTCTCGTCGTCATGTTCTTTCTCCTTTACCCAGGCAAATATAATCTGCATTTTAATCTAAATTCACACGACGATAGTAATTCCAGTTAAGAGAAATATTTAACACGTTTACTGCGTCGCAAGATATATAGGTTCCCCTATAGTACGATGAGATTTTCAAGATTTTACCTTGATATGTAATACATTGTATATAATAACTTTAATTGACCATTAGAATTTTAATTGGCTTTGAGCGCGTGAATATTCGGCGACATATTGATGAAAAATAAATTATTTGAATAAACAAAGAGCACTATATTCGGCCACAATGACGTCTCGATGCCTAATTATAAATATTTTTATATAAATTTTACAACTACTAATTCAAGCAAATTGCGCCCTGCGATTATTTGCAAATCATATGTGTCGGACACGTAAAAGGATAAAATATATAAAAGATAGGTCGCAATTTAAAAATGCACTGGCAAAATACAGTGATCCTAACTGAGAGAACGGTTAAACGTCGATCAATGTGTAGGCTACGCTCCATCAGCGGCCGGCGCGTCTGACCACAGCGTTCTGTTACTACTGCCGCGTCCCTTCGGTCGTTCGGCTCGCAGCTGGCTGATAAAAGTACTCCATAAAATGCTGTAATGGCCGTAACTGCATCGATGCGGAAGAGGGATGGGGCGACGGGTCGAGTACCGCTGATGCGACACTCTGCCTTTCCCGTGTCATTACGGCAATACATGACTTTATTCGTTATATGCTATTCCCGGCCGTCTGGATGCATCATATTCATTCACGCGGGTTATATTTAGTCTCTACTTTAGCTACGATCGTTATCGGTACATTGCTGTCATTGCACATTGTTGGAGTAAAATTAATTTTTTAATTAGTTGAGAAAATACATTTTATTAACCTTTAAGCAGATAGGTGGCTGCAGCAACTCTACGCATAGTTATTTTAAATCTTGTTCTCTGGAAAAGAAAAATAACAAGAATTGCCAAGAAGTCTTAAAGTTAATTATTTTTGCATTCCTCTATTTCATAAAAATATTAATAATGTAAATTCAACTGTATGCGTACTGTTAAAAATTATAATTATACCAAGAAAACGTGTTTGGAGTGTTCTGAACATCCCACTTGGCATTTATTTACTTAAAAGCTAAATATGGCATGCTCTGTTTAATAAAATACAATTAGAGTAAATGTCTCTGTTACTGTATCTCTCCCATGTGCATTTTAAGCATAAAGAAAACTAGCACAAATTAACAAATAAAAGTTTTTTTTATTAAGTTAAATTGTTAATGTATATGATAATACCAAAGATAATTTTTTAACTATTAATACCGCAAGATTTTGAACTTGTCCTTTTTAGCGTGCCCTGTATTGGAGCTGAGAACGACGTTGTACGAGTGTATATTGAAATTGCAAGTATATAATTAAAATAATGATTTATGCAATATTAATTTAAATAATTAGCTTAAATCTATTATTTACTTTAGTAATTACATGTTAAAATGAATGAAATGCAGATAAGCACACAAATTGGGAACACATTAATTAAGGAGCCATCGCTCCTTGAAAGGGCACATTAATAAAGGCAAAAACATTTTCTTTATTTTTGTCAAAGACATTATAAGACATTAATATCTTTTAGATTAAAAAAAATATTATGAGAAAAAGAAATATTGAAAAATCGATATTGAGTTCAAGTGGACAAAATTAAAGCTATAATATTTAATAATTAATTAAGTAACAAACAAGTTAGCTTCAAGGGGTACATTAATAGGATTAGTTATCCTAATTTATAGAAAAAAAAAAAAAAATTGCCTAATATGCTGAAAACCGATTGTACGCGATTCGTATTAAAATATTGCTGTTGGCTTTGACTGTTTTCTAAGAAAATTCACGTCTGCAGAGATAAAATGATAATGTAGCGTTCCCCTATCGCGTTTCTTTGTATTTTTCGACGATTGTGTTTGCGCGGGCTCTGTGTTTGATCAGACCGCGCGATACGCACGGTGGCGTTGCTCTCTCACGTCAGTTGGCGCAAAATAAATCGCAAAGACACGAAAACACGCTTATCCTATGTCCAATTAAAACGCAATCGTAATTAATGGTAACATCTGGTAACAAAGGTGTCCGGGTCTCTGTCTTGGGAAAGATCTCTCGCGGGAGCCGCGTCTTAATTGGCGGAATCGTTAAACATTTCTAACGAAATTTAAACTTTGTTCAAGCCTCCTCCAGACACGCGGGCGCGCCGCTGTCTGTACGTCGGCAGAACGCATCGGTGTAAACAACCAACTTTCTAATTACCCACATCTGCTACCGGCGGACGCGAGTCTCTCCTCCAATACTCCTCCAAAATTACCTACTATAATTTGTCTAACTGAGGCTAAACTTTATACTACTCGAGATCGGATAACTCGAGCTCTGAAAGACCGCGTGTTTTCATGAAAACAAGACCCTCCGTTCGGTTCATACGAATTCGTTCGCCAACGAAATCTCGTCTCAGCAGTCTCAAGCAGTTGAGCCGAGGACGCAGTTTGTGCGTTGACAGCGACGAGCGACGTCGTACTGTTAGTTACCGTAAAGGCTCCGTTCCGACGAACCCCCAGCCGACGCCTATCGGCTGGTGCGCAGGCTCCCTTGGCTCTCTTGCCCAGAGAGCCTGAAACACGGAGCGTCTCGTGTCCCTGAACACTTTGAGCTCGCCGCAAGCGTAAACCCGTCCTCCACCACCATCGCCATCGTCGCCGCTGCCGCCGGTAACCATCCTCGATCCTTGTCTCTCTCTCTCTCTCTCTCTCTCTCTCTCTCTGTCTCTCTCTCTTTCTCTCTCTCTCTTTTTCTCCCCCAACCGGCTGCCACTGCTGCACAGCACACCCTGCAGACACGGACGGGCTCGTTCTTTCACCCCGAACAGTCGAGAGCGGCGACGAGCTCTCGTAGTTTTATTAAGGCTTGTAGGGTGTTTAGGATGTTGAGTGAAGTGATGCTCACGACTGTCGACTTCTTCTGCCGTTAATCTAACGCTTATATCATGAGGGTGAGATTGCACGATCTTGGTACCGCTGCCGTATTCAGTAAGCAAACTATTTAATACTCTCTATTCGCTCTTTCTAATCTACATCGGAATTGTCGTGAGAGTTCGTCTCTCAGTCGCCGTGACACACACATATATAAATATTCAGAAATTAAATTTTCCAGATCTCCGAAGGTACGATTAATCTCAAGAGTATACTTGAAAAAAAAACTTGAAATCGTCTCTTCTCGCACGTAATTTTCTGCCATTTGCGTTCAACGTTAACGCAATCGTACGAGACTGGCCACCCACGTGTACTCGCATTCGCCGAGCATATCTATGAGATAAGCGTGCTTCTCTGATCCCTTAATGGTTTGTCCTGAGATAGTTTCACAAAGCGGCGGCGGAGGATTCGCACGTTCGGTTAGGTCGTTTGTACGCGTTAAAATCGCTCGACGTCACATGAATTGCCATTCTCCGTCACGTACCATGATTTTAGCCAAACCGAGATAAAACAGGACCGGGGGTGTCTTACGTGTCCCCGTATCTCCATCTCGTTTCTCCTCATAAAGCGTTGTAATGCAGTCTCCTGCTCACGCGCCACGATATAAGAAGTTTATCCTTGCATCTTCACCCGCGAGAAAGGATTTGCCGCGCCCCTACAGGATCATGACTATAACCATTATGCCAAGATGCAACGTGTCTCTTCTCCATAAGCTGAGTATATATATATATATATATATATATATATATATATATATATATA
>NW_017305705.1:2465041-2467358 GCF_001594115.1 Trachymyrmex septentrionalis
ATATATATCTTACTACAATATCAATGCATCGTGCTTAATAGATTTGCACTCACTGCACAATTTTTGATCTTCGACATTTTAAAACTTCGTAGTCGAATAGTATAAGAGTCGACCAAAAGACGCATCAATTATTTAAAATGCTTTTCGAACTTGCCAAGTAGAATAAAATCATGTTAATGCACATTCCAATCGCACATATTTGTTCGCAATCCTGTCCGCTTAAACCGTTTCGGAGCGGAAAAAAGGACGAGAAGGGCCAGGATAACGATAGGGAAAGACGGGTAGGGATGGATACGAGGAAGGGAGGAATAACATAAAAATGTTGGCCCCACTCCAAAGAGCTTGCCAAGTCTCAAACGACTACTAAATCAAAATACCTAGCTACCCGGGGCCAGCCGGCGCACCAGCCGAGTTAAATTTTATTCCAAATCCTTTTATCGCAAAACCTATTTCCGCGGAAAAATGTAAATCTTGGTTACCGAGCGCCCCAGCGTCGTCCACCTTCGCTCAAATCGCGTACCATCCGCCATTTCTTCTTCCGTGTCTCGCTCCTCGCTATGACGATACCGTCGTGTTACGGCCTTCTTCCGCTCCTCGTCGGAACGGTACTTTAACTTTTCTCCGAGCATACTTAGAATATTCCACTTGATACATGGATCCTATTGTTCCGCGTGAAATAAAATCGCGCGAGAAGTGCTCGTATTATTCGTTCTCGATCGAAATTCCTCACGTGACATGCAAACTACTTTTGTCCCGGATTATATGTTTTATAACGCGATATCGCTATATCCCTCTGATTTCACAGTCGGCATCTAGAAACGTTCTATGTAAACATTTCCTTGATTTGTCTCTGAATACATTTGATTCACAATAACACGAAAAATATGTGATCCATTGAATCTATTTTTTTCTCATATTTTTATTTTTCTAAGAAATAAATTTCTTTTTATGTTCTATTTTTTTTTATATTTCTGAAAAACATAAACTTAAATTTTAGGAGGAGTTGCTTTTTGTATAATGACAAAAATATATATCTTTTAATTTCTAAATTTTTGATTTCTAAAATTTCAGTTTTAAGTTCTGTGCTTTCGTCGGTTACAAGAATACATAATATGGAATTCTTTTTGTCCTAACATTTATTTAACATTTTGACACTGTCGCAGGGATTTCGTAATTAATCCTCTGATGCAACACTATTATTCTGTGTCTAACTTTTATAAAATAAATGTAAATTTGTCTATGACCTGAAATTTAATGTGTTTCAATAAGTGTAAATGTGTATGCGACCTAGAATTTAATGTTTCTCAAATATTTGTGGATATTTGATCTGTATACATAAAAGATATATATATATATATATACGCGGGGATAATAAATATCGTTTCTGTGCCGTATGTATATATGTAAATATACACATATTTATCGTCGCGTTATGAATTTATAAAATGTTTTTATAATATTGAAGCAAATTCGTAGTAATTTAAAGTACATTTTTTTAATTAAAATTTATTTTTCAATAAAATATGTTTTTTAATGAAAATTTTTGGCTAAATTAATATAAACCTCTTCAAAAACCATAATACGTTGTATAGACTCAGTGTTCTTGATTTATATACAAATGGTAATAAGTAGAAAATGTATGTGTATCATTTAAGTTGATACACGCAACATTCTGGATTCTCTGGATAGATATGTATCCAGAACTGGATATACATGGCAGTCAAAGGATTGGTTTTACATTTGCTGGTTAACTTGTAGTTAAACTCAACTTGACGGTAATGTAAAAATTGTTTTTCTATTTATAGATAATCACTGAATTGATGGTTTTGTAGTAAATAATTTTTAAAGTTCCCACTAGAAAACTATTAGTTTAGTTTAGTGATTAATTACAGTTAGAAAAACACAATTTTTACATTACCATCAAAGTAAGTGAGATTAAGTTGAAACCACTAGTTAATCATATAAAATCAGGGAGTCAATCGTGTAACTTTTTTTCTAGGGTGGAAAGTGAAAATTTTTATATGCATGTGTGCATATATACATACATGCATATATAAAAATTTTCACTTTTCACATTTTCGCTTTAGAGAAAAAGTTATATATGATCGATACCCAGGTCAAGTTAGTATTAAAGCAGGAAAATATTAACACTTTTCTCAACTTATTATTGTATTTAATAAATATCAGAATATAAACGATTTGGTCAAATATATAACATCCGAAACTTATATATATATATATATATATATATAAGTTTCGGATGTTATATATTTGACCAAATCGTTTATATTCTGATATTTATTAAATACAATAATAA
>NW_017305705.1:2467458-2477254 GCF_001594115.1 Trachymyrmex septentrionalis
TCTTGAACTCAATTCGAACACCTGCTGCGCGGTATTTGTAGGATTAAAGTCGAATGCGAAAGACAGTGGAGCATCGAAAACGCGACAATGCCTGAAAACTTGAGGATACCACAAAGCACGACTTGGAAAATCCCCAAGATCTTCGCATCTACCGTTTTCGACGTAATCGAGTTCATGGCCGTCGTATCCGCGTCATACGCCGCGAAAACATATACAGCGGAGAAGGTCGTAGTCGGTCCTCAGGCCGGGATTAAACGAGCTCTCGAGTAAAGTCGAGCTGTACCGATTTCGAGGTTTTTCACGACCGCGAAGGTGACAATTCGAGACTCGAGGATCGGTCGAGAGGAGTCGTAAAGTACGAGCATTCTCGAAGAACTTGCGGCACTCGAAGCGTTTGAATCGGATCGAGTGTTTTAGCTCACGGAGTGAGCTTCAAGTCCAGTTGAACGTCTTTCTGGTTACGAAAACTGCTGCTTTTAAGTGGGATTTCTGTGAAAACGTATTAACTCTAAGTTAAGTGGAATCACGGGCGTTAGGCCATTCTTTCTTTCTCTATCCTCTTCTCTCGTTCAAGTTACTTCACATTTCGCCTCCTAAATAAGATAGATTCTTATCTTTAGATGACTGCGCTTTCATATATAGCGTATTCTGAGGCGGGCCTCAGCGAGAAACAATTTCCGTAGATTCGCGTTGTTTTGTTGGTCGCAATTTGGTCCCACGATAGAGCATCCCACGTTGTAACACGTCGAGCGCATCACGAATGTAAATTCTCGGAAAGTTTCGACCGACGGAAGGAACGTACAATAGCGAGGGCTAGGAGTGCTTGGAATAACAAAACTAATATTGATTTGAATCTATTTTCATTCAAGAATTAGCGAGTCACTTCCAGTTGTGAATTTCCTCGAATTTTGATTTCGTGAATCATAATACGATTCCCGAATGTGGGATAATAAATTTAACAATATTTCACAACTTTATCCAGTTTCGGGATATATTTACTAATTTTATTCATGTAACGTGTAAACGTCGCAACAACGAAGTTACACTGTTATATAAATATATAACATTATTTTTTAACACCTTTTTCAATTATGCATTTTATAACTCACTGTAGAAATATTTCAAAGTAAATATTTCTAATTTAATGAGAATTCGAATTTAAGAACTGCGCGTTTCTGCGCGAATAACCGGTGCCATTTTATCTGCGACATATCGCGCAACTTTTAATAGAATGTAATATTTGAGGTCTTCGCTGCATCGCTTTCCGAGAGAGAGGGAGCAGAGTTCGGTTACGTCCGTCGCAGGAAGAAACAATTTCGACGAAGTAGCGATGTTTTGCTACCTTCGTCGTCTCATCGTGAATGCAAATTCCCGCGAGAGAAGTTCCGATAGAAGCGAGCTTCCGAGTACAACGCAAGGCAACAGCGTGGCGCTTTTGGCGGAGAGAGGGTGGGGGTGATGAATTTTTAATAAATTATTCATTAGGGGCGGGGAAACGCGCAGCCGAATTGTCGGCTGCGAAGAAACCGATCGAACCGGGCGCGTCCATTAATCGGATATAAAGATGCGAGTAGCTCAGCGGCTCTCTCCTTATCGCCGACGGGATGGAACGGGATCGGGAGACGAGGTAGCGAGAGACGAAAAATATCCGGCGCGGGATAAGGGATGAAGAATACATCTCGGCCATCAATTCTTGCTCCCTCTTTCTCGGGCCCAGACTAGATGGATTCCATTCATACGAAAGTGATTAATTGAGCATCGGGGCGATGGCCCGCGAAGAAATCTCGTTGTGATGATCTCGATGATGATCCCGACAATCGCGCGCACCGGAAAGACCGACCAATGCGTGTCGCGTAAACGAGTTGTCACTGAGTTGGAAAAAAAAACTTTCATTCTTCACGCTATCGGTATATTTCCCGCTACAAGCGTATTGCCGACGGACCGTCAACCGATTATTATTCGCTAGATTTTCTTTCCAGGAACCAGGAAATCTCACTGAAAGCGCGCAAACGCACGAAACTACATACTCGTCGATTCACTATGACAAATTAATCGTGTACTACAGTGATTGATCGCCCCGATGCTCCTGGCGGACTAATGCTCGGTAAAAAGTAACGTTTATGGAAAGTGGATGATCGATCAATCGCTGTCCGCGCTCGCTCACCGGCGAATTTTAATTTCGCGTATTTGTTTACGTGGGATTCCCGCGAGCGGAAGTGCATTTGCATCGTTACAGAAGCGCTTTCCCGCTTCTCGTTCGCGCGCAACGAAACAATTTACTATACCCTTAAACATCGCGGGAATGACGGATAGGTGGTGGTGTATAACGGAACTGCCACGATGGAAGTAACGGAGAGGCGAAGAAAAATAGCGTTCGTCTCCGGCAGCGTTCGCTCAAAAATGCGATTATGATCGAAATTTCATTATCGGTGCCGTTCGCACCGATCTTCGAAAGCTCGTCAACGCGCGCTACCCCGTGCCATGTTACATAACCAAGAAGCTATATCGGAAATCCCTAAAGTGTACTTTAACCATCCTCGAAAAATTCTCGTGTCTTCTTCCAAGTTCTCATAGATCGTCGCAAGTGAAGGCGCCACGTGGTTCTTTTATGATAGAAGGAAACATGGCCATCGTAAAAATTTTTAAAAACGGAAGAAACTAAGGACGATATAGCTAACCGCCTTTTCTTCATAAAATACATTTGTTCGACGTCGTTGAGCAACGCGTTTTCTTGGCAAAATAACGTTAGCGAATGTCAGGATCAATTGGAGCACGATTCGCACGAGCAGATCCAACAGTTTTGCGAAGTAATGTTTAGATACAAGAAGTTCCCTCGCTAAATGGATACGGTAGTAAACACATTTTTGTAATATTTTGTTACATGTGAACATAAAACCTTTAACGTCACAGAACGCTCTGTATTGTTTGGTAAACAGAGCGACATTGTTTGTTAAAAAGTAAAACGGCTTTTTCTTAACAAAAATACCTTGTTATTTTAGTGTTAGAGGTTTTTTCGTGCTACTGCGATTTGCCATAATGGTTACTCAATTAATCGTGCTAATTTTCATGGTGACCTTAATTTCATGGTTCGCGAGATGCGAAGGCAAATCTGTCAACTGGCTTTTTCTCGCGCCGGTGTCCCCGTGGGTTTCGGCGCGGGCTGTAGGGACACTCTTGGCGCGGCCATTCATCAGCGTGAAATATTTTATTAAACAACCCGTCGCTTTTCGCTCCCGGCGGCCGGCATACAAATTCGAAGAGCGTCAAGCAGCGGCCTCGATTCATCACAGCTGTACGTCCACCGCTGCCTGTGTTCTCGGACCAACCAGAGAACTTTGTATTCTCACATCTCGCATGATCCGTCTTTCGCCTTGTGCTCTTGATTACGCGTTTTAAAAATCCTCCATCATTAATTTCCCGTCACGGTACCTCTCAATTTCTCGCGAAAAAAATCAATCGCTATCTTGATTAATCTAGTAGCTGCGAAGCTATGTGACAATTATAAATAAATTGAACTTACGAAATCTGAACCTTTTTTTCATTTAAAGAGGTTTTTCAGCTTAAAAAAGTGGAGGGGAGTCATGTGACTTTTCTTATCTTAATACACGAGAACATGAAGGATGTAAACTGCCATTGCCATCTTCTAAAAAATAAATAATTAATAAAATTTAAGTAGTAACGCTATAACTTGTTTTTTTTTTATAATAGAGAGAAATGTTTATGTGGGAAATATTGAAGAAAAATTGTTTATAGTAATTATTTAAATTTAATTTATATATATTGACATTCTGATGGACGTTGCCACATTTTTACTAGTAATGATATCATATTTAAAGAGAATTCATAACTTCAAACTCTTACACGAAAATGATAGAGTAAAATTTTTTTTTTATTTCAAAATAATTGTTAAACTTCGTGTTTTTTATATCTATATAACTCTGCAAAATTCTTTTATAATTTGTTTACAATTGAATTACTTGAAACCTTCTCTCTCATAAGAATTTAAGTTATTTTTAAAAATTATTGAAAGAAAACTGTACTGTCAAAAAATCTGAAAAAATTCAGAAGTGCATATTAATTACTTATTCTCAATATTTGATCAAATCCTTATATCATAGGAAAGGACTCCTTAAAAATTTTCTAAATATATAAAACTGTTTTTAATTTTTGAATTTCAAATTTCAACATTTTTTGCAATACCTGAACCACCCGTTGTAGGAATACATATTTTTTTATGCTAAAGGAACGTATAGGTTCTTGGGATTTATTATAATATTTGTTATTAGTTTTATTTTTTAAAAGAATTTTTTAGGTTCAAAGTTATGAAAAATAAGATTGTGAAACATAAAATTATTTCAAAATTATTTAAAAATTAAATAAAGTCCCAAGGTTATATATTACAGTTATATGTTAAAAAAAACCGTATCAATATGCTAAATTATTAAAGCTTTTTTAATGTACTATTATTTCTTAACTGATAAAATGTTTTCCTGAACAGAAAACGATCGATTTGCCTAAATATATTTCTTCCTGTTATTCTCATGCGATACAACATACAGCGTGGAAATAAAGAGCAATCCACGTGCTAGACAATCAAGAAAGGAACATTGACATGATTACATGATACTGTCTAATAGATGGAGGATCGAGAAAAGGAAGAAAAGAGCAGGACGTTTGATCCTGGTAAAGGCGGGGGGAGTAGACGAAGGGAGTGGGGTAAAAAGAAATGGTTAAGGCTACCGAGATTAGGGGCGAAGGGATCGGGTCTCCGGGGCCCGAATAGAGTAGAATAAGATTGATGCCGGCGAGTAAATTGAACGTTACGAGTGACGACAGTGCGACAAAGCCCGCAAATAATTCTCGTCGGTGGCCGTAATTTATTTTTCGCGCGGAATAGAAGCGGCAGTCTCGCAAGGTGTGCCGCGGTCGACGAAGGTGCCTTCGTCACGGTACGATTTGTTCGTTCGGCATAGCGAAAAGCTCTTCGGCTGTGCTGGCTGGGATTGAAGGGTCTGGTGCGATAAAGAAAGTGGGTCCGGGATCGGCACCGAGAACGGATTTCTTTCGTGCTTACGAAAGGAGAAAGAATTATGCGCATCCGCGATACGAATCCCAAGGCGCATCCGGTGCAAATTCGGACGCGTCGCATAAGCGATTTGCATCTTGCACCGTCCCTGACATTTAAGCGAGAGGATCGAGAGATTTCCAGAATAGTTTTCTATACACTCTGGGAAATTCGGTAAAATGGACCCGATCCCCCTTTTAACATCGAAGACGTCAATGCTATTGGGAGGCATTTTACGGAAACGCGTGTTTTTTATCGGCACTTCGCGCCAGTGGAAAATGGAGGAGCGCTCTCGGACAGTAGACTTCGGTATTATAAAATGAAGGCTGGACCGTAAAAAGTGGAGCGGAAGACTTTTGGACGAAGTCCAAGTTTTCTGTAGGTTGCGCTACGAAGTACCGTGAGGGAATAAATTCGGCGTGGCGGCGGTCGGAGGACGTTGCGAGGACGCCAAGTCGACTCCTTCGAGGTTTTCCCGAACTTGGAAAATAATTGATGACGCGTTGCGAGGTAGAATTCGGAATCAAGCCGGATTAAAAGATCAGAGATAGTGCCCGTGGTTTTTTATTTTAGCGAATTTGCGAAGACGCAAAAGAAGAGATAGGAAGGGAATAATTTAACGAGAGGAGTATCATCGGGTCGGAGCTTACTAATGTAAGCGATAAGAACAGTTTAAACGAATTCAATGAAGTCGCTCGTCTACCGTGAATTTAATGCCGGCAAAGTACCGAAAATAAAGAAAAAAAAAAGACCACCGAAAGAAAGGACGAATTAAAGAACTCAAAGTGAAGAAGAAGATCAAAAGGGACTTGGCGACAGGATCTCGGTATTCCGTGCACCTTCTGTAACTTTCATTCGTCACCGTGTGAAAGAAAGCGTGTTTCGAAAGGATCAGAAAAAATAGCACAGGGAATGAATTAATTTTTCCGAGAGCTAATTTTCTCAAAAGGAAAGAATTTTTTAGTTATAATAATATGTTACTTTATATCGCTTACCAAATATTTTTTTGCTACCGCTCAAGTTTCTCAATCAAGAAAGAATCCCGGAAACGTTCAGAACTCATGAAAAATTAAAAAAATTCTGTCTCTTCATAAATAAACGAGCCGGATACGAAAGAGTTAAAAATCTGAAAAATCGGATGGATCTGTCTTGCCGTTTGCAAAGCCGTACCTAGGAGAATGTCGCGGTTGACGCAATGGTAACGTAGGAATTAAAAGTATACTTCTCAAGGAAGATTTTACTCGAGTCCAAGAAAGAGACAAGATTGTTTTGCAGTGGTAAAAATTTCAAATTTTAAGCCAACAAAATTTCACGCTCGCGAGATTTTCAACGGAATCGGGACACCTCGCTCTCACGAGATATTCTCGGGAATTCAGTCGAAGAAACGTTTGAGCGAATGAGGAAAACTTACTTCAATGTATCTCTTGAATGTGCAGAGTCAAATATATACGATAGGTGGATCGAACTATTCAACTGCGAATAAACTGTGAGTGGTTTCGATTTAAACTATAAGAAACACTTTCATGCGTTATTTTAAATGTTATATTTAATTCCTTAATAAAAGATTCCCAAAGAATGAATTCGAAGAATTTGAAGAGAACACGTTTTACAATTTTTAAAAATATAACGAAGAGCACGATTGTTGAAATATCAAAAAATTTAGTTAGATACAGATTGAAAAAAGAATTTTATTAAATTATCAACACAATTATTTACAATGTCCAAATTGATTGCTATATTTTGTATAGCACTGCTCATTATGTTCGAGTTTCCTACATTTTATTATTTAGTCCATTAAAATTACATCCAGATCTGTGTTTACCTAAACTTTTGGATATTCACTTAGCAAAATTGTTCTTTTCGTGTACAATTAAATCGCACTAAAAATTCTTTTAGCCGGAAAGTAGTCTAAAAATCTTAGGAGAAATTCGAGAAACATACTTCACCTTGTCTTTTAGCGGTTTCCAACATGATTTGAGGAAATGAAGGAAGAGAAGTTAAAGACATTTCCGGAAATTATATATGAGACGAGTTTCAAATAAAATTAAATACTATTTTATATTAAGAATATCTCGAAAGTAGCAGAGACGGACAGAGTCAAAATATTTTGCGCAGAATCCTCGCGATGTCGTTCCCGTGGCTGCTCACCGGAGGATCGAAGGGTAGAAAGAGTACTCTGAAAATGTACGTCCTTTTAAGACGCAAGGCAAGTCCTTTTAAGACGAGAAATCAGAGCGAGTCGTCGTCGTCTTATCTAGATAGGCCGCCATTCCGCTTCGAAAGAGAGGAACGAAGGAAAGCCCCACGCGACAAAAACTCATGGCACGACAAAAAGGAGGAAGTAACAGGACGCTGAGAAGAAAAAGGAGGAAAGATAACTGCTGTATTAAGATTGCTAATCTAAATGAACGCTCGTTCCGGTCCACCGGCGGTTTATCCTCGGCACAACGGCCGCTCTTTTTAAACGTCTTAACGGCGTCCTCAATGATCGTTAGTCCAACTGTCACCGATGCACGATGATCAATTTCGACGACTTAGCTTGGATAAAATCCATTCCTGCAAACACGCTATAAGCGATCGAACGATACGTACCAATTAATGCAATTCGCGTTTAATTTTTCAGTAGACAACGCAACTCCACGGTCGACGTGGACTAATCCACCAAATTCAAAAGGCAACGGTAATTACTGGGGGATTATTGCCGGTTGCCTTGTAGCTAAATCCAATGTAACAAGCTACATCCAAATGCACACACAGCGATGAATGTGTTTGTCGTCACAACAATCGCATGCCTGCAAATATACATATATCTGCATATCTGTAAAGCGGAAACGAAAGTTGAAAAGCACTCCACTGTAAAAAGTGCAGTATTTGAATTTTTTAAACGTTTACGTTTAATACATCTTTGCAAAACAAACGTGTAATAATAAAAGATATTTCAATTTTAAACATTTTTTAATGTTTTAAATCCAAACGCGTAATGTTTTGTTTATTGAAAACGTTTAAAACTAAAAAACATCTTTAAAGCTCATGGCACATACAAAAGTAAACAGTAAAGAAATCGTAACATTGAATTCGCTACTGGCCTTATGGTCTCTACTGTGATTGGTCAATTTGCTTACTGCTTAGGCGTTACGTTTTCCTATTAAGGGCTTAAGCGTTTAAACGGAGACAAGAATAAGATAATTTAATATCTTAAAATTAAACACTTCTTTTATGAGTGTTGGTACGCGATCGTTAGTAAAATATTTTGAATACATTTATTTATATGGAGACGAAATTCTTTCTTTTTTCACAAATTATTTAAGAATAATTACAAAAATTTCAAAATTTCTTCAGCGAAACCAAGTTTCAAGTAGTCTGCATCGTCACTTCGGAGACGATAGGTAACGTTGATGTGACGTCGATGTCGGTAATTTCGGTAAAAACTAACTTTCGACGAGGTTTGAAAGCGAAGCAGCGTGCGTACAAGTGCGCGAACGAGTTATTGAAAATTGAAATATCGAGAGTGCTTCGAAGAAGCAGTTTAATTGAATTTAGATGTATTCCACGATCAAATACCGTGCCGTTCGCGGACCCGCGACAATCGGCCGGCTATTAAATCCGACCGGGGCTCCGACTTTAATTTCGCCGCGTGCGGAACGGGAACGGACGCTTTTACCGTGACCGCATCGAATAATTTGGCGAACGCACGTTGACGGATATGCGGGATTGGAAGCGACGCCGAGCAAATAGAATCGGGCGTGACGAAATTAATTACTTTTTTCCCTTCTCTTTTTCACTCGCTCGCTCGCGCTCGCTTCTCTCTCGGGGTTCCGTTTCACCGTACACCTACTTTGTCCACCGATCCTCTTTTCGAATCTCTAGTTCCACCGCGCTACGTTATCTTGCAATGTCGTTTTCCCACTTTCATGTTCGTTCCCATTAGATTTGCTCGGCCGTTTACTCGGCAGCTTCTGCAAGTCAAACGTTGTAATCGAACCGTGTTCAGTCAACGTTCCCATTGTTGGTCCAACTCGTAACGAAATTAGAGAAAACTCTTTATCTTGCTTGGTTGACATTCGTTTGTAACTCGCTCGAAAAATCGATGAGTCCCATTGGACAAAAAACTAAATTATTTGTCAAAACTTATAAAGCGATCAAATTCGATAATTAAATAACTTACACTTTTATATTTCACATGTTTATTTTTTGAGATCGTCATCTGCAAAAATAAAAATATCTTTTCAATTAATAATCTATTTATACAGAAATTTCTCATCTTCCTGATAATATCAATGTTCGTATCACAGAACGTATTTAAGATCAAATCAATAAGTCATTTTTAAAAGAACATTATTAAAATTTGACTATTTTTCGATAAAATGAAGAATTTCCGATATACATATATAAATTATGTGTATACCATATTAAAGAATTACTTAAACGGAATCGAGTGATATATTGTTTATCATGGGAAAATATTGGGAAATGAAAGAAATAATAGGATCAAAGACAATAAATCTAAAAATTATTAAGTAAGATATCAAGATATCCTGAATTAAGCAACAAAGACTCTATTGTTAGCTCTTAAACATATATAATTTAATAAGCATGTTTGTTATTTATTTAAAGATAGAATTTTCGAATCAAAATTATTCTGCATCGGACTTTTTATCGAAGATCGGCTCTTAACATTATAATCCTTATTGTTTAATTTCATATCTTGATGTCTTCTTCTTAAAAAAAAAA
>NW_017305705.1:2477354-2481082 GCF_001594115.1 Trachymyrmex septentrionalis
ATGATTATTCTGCATCGCACTTTTTATCGAAGATCGGCTCTTAACATTATAATCCTTACTGTTTAATTTCATATCTTGATGTCTTCTTCTTAAAAAAAAAAACTCATATTCCCTGTCAGAAACGTGCTGACTTCTTCTACTTATTTATATCCACTGATATATGAAACCTACAGTTTTTCTTACAATTTCTACAGTTTTTTTCTTGATATCTTACTTAATAACTTTTTATCACTAAATGTGATAGCATTAGATTTATTGCCTTTGACGTCACAATCTTCTCTCATGTTCCCGATGTTCCCCTAAGATAAATGATGTCACTCGATTCCCGTTTAAGTAACCCTTTATTATATGATGACACAATTTGTATATTTCAGAATTTCTTTGTGTGCTAGCCAAATAATAGCCAAATCTTAACATCCTCCCTTGTAACCGGATCGTATTCGTTTTTTCTCTTCTTTGAAACTTCACGTCTTCTCGGCTGCTACAGTCTCGACGCGCTTTCTTACGTTTCTGCTTCGCAACGCACGATCGTCGAGAAAAGACGCCGAACGGGGTGGCAGCGCGTCAGGGAAGAAGGGTAAATTCGCGAGGCAAAACGGTAGCGAGGGGGGGGTTGGTTGGCGTTTCTCGCAGAAAGGACCGAGCGAGCTATGAAATACGACTCAGCTATCCTCCAACGCCAACCGCCGCTCGACGTTCCTGAAGGCGTCGGCAGCCACCTAATGCGAATACAATGGTCGACAGTTGTTGCCGGCTACGGTGCTTCTTGCGCGTCGCTTTTTTACGCCGCGCCGCGCCGAGCGCGTCGGGCCAGCTGCGTTTCTTCTTCGTCATGGCGACGAGAAAAATCTATCCGCGATGGGAATAGGCGCGCACCTTTTGTAAGCACTTCGGAGTAAGCACGATGCAGCTCGTCCTCGGCAAAACAAAGGGGGAATCTCTAATTAGGCGGTGTTATCTCCCACGACTTTAATCGGTCTATAATTGTTATTCTAACCCTCTAGTTTCTGTCCAATACGATGTCAATTGGATTAATATAATTACACTTTAGAGATATTATATTATATAATAAATTGAAAAAGTAATCGTTATTTATTTAACGAACGTTACAAAGTCATAAGAAAGGCGAGTATCGATTAAATGCGTTTAGAAAATATAATGCCGCTGTTAGAGTTTGCTGAACGTGTTAAATTCATAAAGTATAATTCTAGCAAGAGGAAGTCTTTCAGGTTTGAAAGAATAATTCTTTTCATCGCAAAATCTTTTCATCGTAAAAATCTGTTTACGTTTTGTTATAAAAATAACAATAATGAATGTTCTTTATTGCCTTGATACAGAACGAGATATATACCGGTTAGATACCCAGAAGGCGTTTAAATCTCGAGAGGTATAAGTGAAATGTATAAAACCATTAGAGTTATCCTGGGCTAAAGCCGGCAACGTCATTAGGATCCGCCCGATGTGGTCGCCGTATTGTTGCCGTGCGTTTGTGAGCTGCCACGTTCCATTTTCACGTAACGCACACATATTTCCCTAGATAGGCTATACTTCGCGGTCGTTTTATCGATACGAACGACGCCCGCGTGCCTGCAGATCACCTGATTACGCTCTCCGGAAAATCATCAGCAAACTTCCTCAACATCCTCTTCGTTTGCGCTCGGCTGCGTTTCTATTCTCTCTCTCCTTCTCTTTCTCTATTTATCTCATTTCGCCCTTGGAAACTTTGCCATTCGCGCGAGCGTGGCCCGCAAAGTAATTATGTAGCCGACGAAACCTCTAACAATGGAATGCAATGCGACTAGAAATACGTGACGAGGTGTGGAAATTAGATACTCATATTTCTGTCGGAATATCGTCAAGAGCATTGCGAATTACAATTTAATGAATCGTATTATATATTAGTTATCCGATAATTGATTATAAATTTTCTCATAATTCTCTTTTCTGTGACAAATTGTAAAATAATTGTATGGGAAAAGAGATTTAACTAACAAAATAAATGTCTGTAGGATTATTTTATGAAAATTGTCACTCTTCGTTAAATTTGAATTTAGCCTTTAGAAAAATCATTTCAACGAGGATTTACGTTAGGAATTCAAGTCATAAATTTCACTTTTCATCCACCTTTTTAGAACGTCAACTGATGATTAAGTCCCTAATGTTTGCTTGAAGGGCAAGAAAGAATGGTGAATAAAGGGATAATCCATGGTCGCTTAGAAAGAAAATCGACGACAATACGGTTTCTTTTGCGCAATTCTCTCTTCACGAGCACAGTTACCACGAGACAAACGCACATAGCATCCTCTGTAAATAACGCTCATCGTCGCTAGTATGACATTACACGCGAATAGTTAAGATAATTGTCGTGAAGATATATATATATATATATATATACATATATATAAACAGAAGAATATATATTAGGTGTACAAAAAAGTTCTGAGCTTTAGATTTGATACAACCGAAATAACAATTTAAATTTTATATATCTTCCCGCCCTTTTGGGGTTTTAAAACAGTAACATTTAACCTCCTGAAATGCGATACGGTTTGGCGTTTGATGCACATAACCTCAAAAATCAGTAGTGTTCACGATGGCAATTACAAAAGAGCATATTCGATTTTCCATCCACTTCGCGTTTCATCTGAAGAAAAATGCTGCTGAAGCCACTGAAATGATTTGTGCTGCATATGGAGAGAACGCTGTAAGTCATGCAACATGCAAAAGGTGGTATCAAAAGTTTCGCCAAGGAGATTTCAGTCTTAAAGATGAATCGCGTGCTGGACGCCCTGAAAAGATTGAAACGGACGAATTGCAAGCACTGCTGGATATAAACTCTGCGCAAACTGAAAAGGAGCTTGCAGAACAGCTTGGCGTTACGCAGCAAGCCTATTTTTTCGTTTGTTTTTAAATAAAGATTGAATTTTACAAACTAAAGCTCAGAACTTTTTTGTACACCTAATATATATAATATATATATGAATTCGCAACTTGCATCTGCGATGAACGGTAACCATTTCGATATGGAACGGTTTTCCATATCGACGAAAAGAATCTTTCCTCTTGTGGAAAATGTCGTCCGATCTGAATTCGATACTTCCGACTGTTTAAATTTCGCATTATTGTGAACGAAGTCTCTATCTTCCATCTGATTTTTCATGAAATTTATACCTGTTGGTTGTGCATATATTTCTCTTTAGCATTATAATTCGCGTACTTCACGCAATTCACGGCAGACCGATATTATTACATCGTAGCAAGAATATATAGTATTGAATGTATATTTTCATTAACACTGACTGCCAAGCGTGCATCCAATTACACTTATATGGGGATTTCAGGATGCTCTCGTATTAATTTTAATGTTAACATAATTTTCTATTTATTACAAATTATATATACTGTATATATAAATTATAAGAAAAAAACATTGCATTGATTTTATTATACATATATTCATTTTTTAAATTTTGAAGAGAATTCTATTAAATTTGTTGAAAACTTTTATACAAAATTGTATTATTTTATCAGAAAATTTATTTTAATAATATTTATTTTATATATAGTATTTTAATATAAACAATTTACTTAAAAATACATTATATACCGGGAGAATTAATGTGTTACCGCTCGTTACTGTTTCCGTTACTATTTTCGTTAACAATCGTTACTTTTGTTTTTACAGTAATGATAATGAATTTAACTATTTTTTATCGTTACTTTAATCT
>NW_017305705.1:2481625-2482381 GCF_001594115.1 Trachymyrmex septentrionalis
ATAATATAATTTTTAAATCAAATATCTTACTTTAACATTACAAAAAACTAACGGTAACGCGTATATAGTCGTTACTTTCTAATTAATGATAATGATAACGTGTTAGTTTATAAAATTAGTAAGGAGTAAAAGTAACGAATTTCTTTTTACAAAAATTAACGATAACGCGTTACTTTTATGAAATAACTTCCAACCTTGATTTATGTATAAAGAATAATGAAGTAGCACCAGAGGACCGATTACAAAAATCCATGCGGCAATCAAAAGAATACCATACCACCTGATTCCATAGCAATTATCTTATATTGCTTTATTATTTTATGCTTAGTTTTATTACTTTAAAATGTTTGTTAACAAAAATCACATATCCAAGAGCCGCAACATTTTCCAGACCTCAATACACCCAACTCGTGCCACGAGCTTAGCAAAAGCCGCTAAATTAAAATTACGCTAGAACGAGAATCGGTTACAGGCCCATCACGGTCGCATTCCACCTTTCGCGATGAACCGAGGAGCGGCCAAGTGAAAATCATTTCCGAGGCCTGCTATCCTCGGTACCGTTGCGTGACAAAAAACGGAACATTGATGAATAGGTGAGAAAAGTATCGGCATGATTTCTCAAAACCGCAACTCTCCCTTTCGTTCCCTTTCGTTCTTTCTCGTGCCAACAAACAAATGGCGTTGGTAGCAGTCCCGGTGGTGGCATCCCGTACACGCAGTGTTTTATAACCAACGCTCCTCCTGGCGTAAAAACAC
>NW_017305705.1:2482481-2495987 GCF_001594115.1 Trachymyrmex septentrionalis
CGGCGTTGGTAGCAGTCCCGGTGGTGGCATCCCATCGTACACGCAGTGTTTTATAACCAACGCTCCTCCTGGCGTAAAAACACACACGATCGCCAAACGGTTAACGCCAGGACGTCGCTGCTGAACGTTCCTGCATTTTATTCCTTGCTCTTCCTCTCTCTCTCTCTCTCTCTCTCTCTCTCTCTCTCTCTCTCTCTCTCTCTCTCTTTCTCCTTCGATGTCGTCGTTTCTCCCGGATTTTATACGACCGCCATCCACACTGACGGCCCCGTGCCTCTTTCGCTTTTTACTGCTGAACAATACACAATTCTGTCCTTCCATAGAGATATATCCCGGGTGAACACGCGCTCTTGCTTGCTCGCGAAATGCGCCACGCCGCACCGCATCGAGGGTGGCTTCGTTTACATTCGAGTCTACTGTTCATCGCGAGTACGAGCGCACTCGAGGGTTGTTTCGAGTGATCGAGAGCAGGTATATATTACACGTGCAATTGGGGGCGCATTAATACAGAAACTTTATGAATATTGGATTTATCAAGGGATTATCTCTTTCGTACAATGAATTTCTTATTGGAGAGCTCATTAACATTGTCCTTTCCAACATTCACAATAATTTTATATGATTCTACGAATTTTTAGAAATAAACTGACTGTACATTTTTTTCAAGCTATAATTATAAAGCAATATAAAGTGTTGTGTATATAGATATTTTTTTTTTAATTTTATCAATTGAACATTCTCTAAATTATAAATATATTAAATGTATAGAAAATCTTAATATAAAAAACGTATCGTTATCTCTCGAAAGTCAGGAGAACACATTTTTATTGAACGTTTAGAGTTTATCAGCATAATTAATGTAATCGATAAACAATAATATATGATAAATGTTGAGATCAAAGCATATTTTCCGTTTTATTCACTTTTGTGAATTGAAGGTATAGAGGATGATATTATAAATTATTTTTTTGTAATATTTACTGCAACTTTTTAATGTCGTTCGGAAAAACTTTGTACTTTAAATTTTTCATAAATTTAAATATAATTTGATATTTTTTATTATATTTTTATACATCCATTTTAGATATACATATCTATTACCTATTCTTTTTTTAGATTGAAGACCGTGAAATAATAGAAACGAAGAACCAAAACGAAAGATTTTTATAATGAAAATCCGCGTAATATTATACATTTGAATTATATTTCGTATAATAATCTGAATTTTGTAATAATCTGAAAAGCGAGAAACGTAATAGTCGCTGTGTGTTTATTTTGTAAATGGTACTTGGAGCTTATTTGATTTTTTTATACAGTGCACTGTTGTGTTTGTACAAGGCTGCTAACATTTGCACGGTGGAAATCAAGCCGATAAGCTGCGTCCATGATCTACTTCATGCGTTATTGTATTACGCGACCCCGATAAGTATTAGAAGAAAATGCGATTGTTCCTAATGAATGTTTAATGAATATCGGCCTGCGCGATTAGTTATCTTCGACGATTAATAACTTGTAATCATATCGACTCGGTGCTTTAGTAAAGCAAATATTTCGCATGATTTATTCATTGGAAGTAAAGCCGAATTGTTCCATTACGATATTTGTAACAATAGGGCAGAGTAATACACGGATTACTGTCTCGAGCAATCGAAATAATGGAAAGCATTACGCACGATAGAATTTCGATCTGATAATTTTGGATGGTCTATTGATTGGCGAATGCGGAATCGAACGCGGAATTGATCGAATTCAAATCGAGCGTCGTGCATCGTCGTTATTCGCATTTAATTAGTAACTGCAGTTGCAATTAATTGCGTACTTTGATATTTGTCAGACGTGTAATATAAATTTGTCGAATTTACATCAATAACTCGTTAAAATTCTCTACCCTTTTTCATCTATGTCATTAACTATCTCTGTGTTACTCTTTGTTGTAAAGTAATAAAATACATTATATTGCTTCACATATGATTAGCATCGAGAGTGCCGTGCAAAGTATCGCCCGATAGTAATTTCACTATATCGGTATACTGTGATAACCGTATTTTCGTGAGAGAGTGTTTTATAAATGCCATGTGGAGACAAGAAGAACTTGGAAGGCGAAATAGGTCTGGAAGAGGCAGTCGAGCGACGGCGAGCTATGGAGTAAGTATTTTACTTTCTACTTGCGAAATTGTTTGCGATAATTTTCCTTACGTGAAATAATAATTTTTTATATATAATACAATATATTATAAATATTAGTTATTTTTGGTTTTGCTATAATGTAAATATATTTTTAGCTCAACATAGTTTCAATGTAGCCTACAACTGCTGCACATCATATCGGTGAGTCAAAAATAAAAATTTAACTTTAAGGAAAAATACATCTATAAAAATTGCATCGCATATAATATAAAGATAGGTAAATAGGTTAAATCTCATAAATCTATTTTGTCTTAAAATAGCCAGTCTTAAAAAAAGTAGTGTTTATAACCCTATATTAGATTCAATTATTTGTCGATTTGTATGAAATATACTGTGTAAAATGTATACGAACTCGTAATAAAAAAAATATTTTATGAGTAGAATGAGCTAGGTAAAAAGAGATAACGAATTACGGGATTTTTGCAAAGAGAAACTCTTTAAATTTAATTAAAATATTATATTATCCCTTAGATGTTTTATCAAGCATTTTATATTGCAAGATCAAAGAACATAGTAGAAATTATCTAAGAATATAAAATATATATTAATAATTTTTTTGGCAGTTTTTAAATATCAAATATATTATAATTGATTAATTTTGTTGGTTTAATTAGTTAAACAATGAGAAGTAATAAAAATGAAAGAAGTAAAGAGATAAATAAAATATTAATTAACAATTTTAGAAAATTAAAATTTTTCAACTTTTTTGTGGTGTTTTTATCTCAAATGAATAGTCGAAAAAGTTATTTATCTATTTCGTATTATATTTATGAAATAAAAATAAATTAATAAAAATTTGTAGAATATGAAAAATATTATTAATACTCAAGTATGTTATTTTATTTTTCCTTTCTTAAATGCTTCTGTAGATATAAGAAAATTTTATCTACAACTTTTTACTAAAGTTAAATATTATTTACAAACAACAAAAAGGAATAATCACATTTTTTTTAATGCGTATGTAAACAGATATATAAATAAAATAACAAGAAATAAGAATTTTGTAAATAGTATAATACAATGTAATTTATTTGATGAAAAGCCTAATAATTATAGTTATATTATTCTTATAACATACTAATTTATTATCTTAATTTTGCATAATTTATTTATCCATTGTGTGGTTTTGTATTTTTTTTAAGAATAAAATGAAAAGTTCTAATAAATCTTTCGTTATGAAAAGAATCATTTATTTAAATTATTTGAGAGATAAACAGTTATTATTAGTCATATTAAAATATTTGATACTCTGAATTTTCAATATATTATGTATATCAAAAATAATTCTCTGATTGTGAGTGTATCGACAATAAAATAACAAGATATTCGTATCGACATAAATATTTGTATAAATGGGTAAAGAAACATGAAAATGTTCTCAAATTTATATTAACAGCAACATAAAACATATGAAGCATCTACTATTTCTCGGTTCTTGCGTCATTTCTCATTGAATATTAAATACGATATACTGAACTTTATATGTTGCAACGAGTAACTCGCTACAAAGTTTTTTCTTATTTTATTCAATCATACTTATTGATAATAGATATTTATAATTCAATATTATTATGTCGTTATTATTTAATATGCTTCTTCTATGTATAAAGGTTGCCAATCTGTTGCGGAACGGTAGTGACTACAAATAATCTACATGTAATATCGATTTTATTTAATCAAAAAATTCATAGTATTCATAAATTTTTTAATTTTTTTTACGGCACAAAAAATATTAATTAAATAATAAAGATTTTGATCTGTGGAATATCTTCCGATTTATAAAAGTTAATGAAACAATTGATTTGTATGTAAAAATACGCAATTATGAACCATGCAATTTTTAAGCATTATCTTTTGATTATAACCCGAAAAAATATGCAATTCTCAATATTTTTATATTAAATTTTTAAATTTTAATTAATTTTTCGAATACGAAATTTTTCAATATTGTTGAAATGTGTAGGATATTTATATATATAAAATATTTAATTTTATTTTCAATTACTCTCTTTTTGTAATACAATCGAAAATATCTCATTTTGAAGCTAAGTACTTATAAAAGAAATACGAGAGAACTAAGAGGATTGAAATGATTTTTATGAACGCAAGTTTTAACCTTTGATAATAAGCTATAGATTATATTTGATTCGAGGATAGTTTATTTTACCGACATGTCCCGGATTAATTTTTATTTATATTCCAACTGTCCAACGACGTTATCCTACTCTGTGTTTTAGAAGCGAACCGCAGCCCCCGTAAATATCACACGAGCTCACGCATTTACGTACATTCGCAAACTGCAGTTTGGCAAACGTCCACTTCTAAATTCGAATTTACGTGAGTTCGCGGTAAAGCTGCGCCCCGACATTATTTTAAATCACCGTCTATCGTCCGTATATCGATCGCGCGCGCTCCATTTCGAATACACACGCGAACAATGTAACAAATTAAATTCATGTTACACGTATATAAGCTTTACATTCATCGCTTTTCCGCGCGTAAAATTAGCCCTTTTGTTCCTGACGTCTCTAATTACAGACTTAATTTGTTAATTTCACAGTACTTATCTTAAGTAGTCATGTTTAATTCACACACACTTTTTAACCATCATAACTTGGCTCTATATATATTTACTGGTACTTATTCTTGGAGAGCTCGCAGTAGAACTACAGCCTTTGGCCGTAAGTATAAAGTACTATTAATTTTTTGCACTTTTTTGCAAAAGGCAGTAAAAGTTAAAAGAAGGCTACCAAAATATTAAAATTGTTATGAAAATAAATATTATTTATAAAACTTTTTTTATGAATTTATTTTATATTAGGTACAAAGAATGCTTATGGATCAGTTTGTGAAGGTTTATACTTGTAGTTAAAGCTGTATATTGCTAAACTCTCAATTTTTGTAAACTTTCGTACTATTATTCGATTTGTAGTTTACAAGTTTAGAATGTGGAGCTAGAAAATAGGAGAGATAAAACGACCTTTATTTAATTAACACACAGGTGCCATTATTAGATGAAGATTTAATCGGCCATTAGACACAGTACAAATGATCTATACGCTAACGATTGTATTTGAGAAATTTTGTACGAGTACAAATACAATTCTCTACAAATACAAATATTCTACGTTTCCGTAAATACACCAGCAAGCGTATGCCAATTTGCCGCTTTGTAAATGGCCCACCTATTTACATGTCGTTGTGATTTGTGCATCGGAATTCGTTTACGATCTATTCTCGTGAATTCGCATACCGTGCATATGCACACGTAAAAGATATAACGTGGTAAATCCGCGTTTTCAGTAAAGCGAAAAAGAGACGAGAGAAAAATACCTCGGCTCATACGCGACCTCATCTGGCTTACCATCGTGACTTATCAGTCTACCTTTTATCGGCAGTGTTCAAGAAAGTCGTTATCTGAGAGCAACGCTTATCTCCGGTTAACCCTTTTATTCGCAATAGTTGTACAAAGATCGTCGCAGTACTAAATCTACTCCACGATTTTTCATTGTCTCCATTTTTCTCGCGTATTTAAATGCTTTCGCGTAATATTGCTTAATTTTTTCTCGTGCGAAAAACAAATTGCGGATGGGAAAAACAATATCTTGCATTATTGCATGTATACCGATCAACGCACAATCCCGCCCAATATTATACTATACAATCACCGTACGATACTTTTATAGCGTATTCTAGAAGTAAAGTAAAAAATCCTAGTAGACGAAATGTCGAAGCTACAATAATTTTTTAATTATATTTGATCAAAGATAGTTTGTTATTTAAAAACTATTATAGCCTCGACATTTCCGTATTATAGGATTTTTGTCTTAGAATGTTCCGAAGAATTTCAAATGATAATAGAAATGATTATAAAAGTAAAATAGTTTTTGTCTCGTAGTTAGCTTATAATTCGAAAAATTATTGCACCCTCAACATTTTAGTATTACAATTTTTATAGTTGTGACGTTCTGCATGCTATTGTACTATTCCAATACTATTATATTATACATGTTCGCAAATTGCAACATTCCGGTAAGTAGTGCACCGTGTTGTATTCGAAAGATGTTCGAAATATATAGCATAGGACTTTTTTACTTTTTTTTTCCTCGAGAAAAAATAGAGACAGAAACTTTTGTTCGATCAGCAATTAGTTCCGATTTAAAAATAGATTAATTCGATAAATTATATCAGAAGTTTTTAACATGTAATACATATATTGTATATATATATATCTAGAAGAATAATTTGATAACTGTAATATATCTATGCCATATTGGCATGTATGTATACTTTCTCGAAAGATTGAATGTTCTCTGGATACTTCGTATTCATATAAATCAGAAACCTCTCTCTCTCTCTCTCTCTCTCTCTCTCTCTCTCTCTCTCTCTCTCTCTCTCTCTCTCTCAGCATTCAGTCATGATTTTCTTATTGTACTGATGACTGATTTATATATAAATAAAAAAATAATTGTAGTAAAATTTGGAATGTTTTAAATACAATTTATGGCATAAATATATTATACAATTTAAATATAATTTATAAATATTCCCTTTCTCGATTTCTGTTTTTTCTATTAAAAAAAAACTGATATTACAATAATATTACGATTTCTCGAACTTTTAATTTGATTAATGTCATCCTTCATGTACACGGTATAAAATATTTCTCAAGGCAAAACTTTTCCCGCAAACCAATTCCATCGATGGTGGCTATGAGTTATGGCCGATAATTATTTGAAGTCTCGAAACAAAGGAGGGTCGTATCGTAACAGAGTGATTAGAACAGAAGAAGCATGTAAGCCGCGTAAATGATAACAGCGAACATCACGCGGAGCAGTACGATAAGACTTAATTGCGACTTTGTTCTTTCTATCGGCCTCTTTCTCGTTTGTTCTTCCTTATCCTGACGAATATCTCCGTCTTTCGATTTTCCTCCGCGCAACGATCTTGTAAGTCTTCGAAGGATATTCGTTTTCCCCAACGTTACTCGGACTTTTCTTTGCTCTCGCCCGCGAAATTCAATAAAATACGATAGAGTGTGTTACTCGCCAGTAGTTCCCAGAGTTAGATCTTCCACCGAACGCGATGTGCTCTTCGCAAACGATCGGAATTTCACAAAAATCGAAAAACACAAAAATATCAATGAAATTGAACACGAAATTGTTTTAACGTCCATCGTGCAATCAACTGTGACTGAAGAGCAACGCGAATTACCCGCAGCAAGAATTACGCGCGTCAGTTCACGTTTTTCAGAAACGTTTACCTATTTATATATACGCGCACATGGTTTTTAAAAATTACGACTATCTTCCATTATATTGTTTGTCTATTTTGCATGAATCTTGGTTTCCCACGTCGTTAGTAAGCAAACAGTTCTTTTTTTTTATCTCGCACCACTCAAGAACGCGCCGAAAGTCGCGCGATTTATCATACGTTACGTAACATCGTAGCGCGTTTCAATTAAATTAAATTGCAATGCACATCCTAGACTTTCCACGCGCGCGTACTCGCGAAATGCTCTAACCGCTTTAAAACGGTCGTTCTCCTCTTCACCCGCGTCCGCTTTATTCCATTTTGTACAACGTCCGCGCTATGTCCGCAGGACAATAGCACGGAAGAACTGGATCCCATTGTAACCCCCTCTTTCCTTTCCGACTCCGCAGCTACCAATTTAAAATTAATTGCAAAACTCGCGAAGAGCGCGAAGAGCTTCCTGTTCTCTCTGATTTATACTTGCGTTTCCTCACGTCAAAAATTTCGCTCGGCCTGACCGAACATATCGTTTTGTAACGGTTACTTTCAAATTTATTGACATCAAAGTATAAAAATCAAAATCTATCTACACAAATATCAAAATTAAGAAGTGTCTATTGAAAATAATTTATTTTAGATTAAAATTTTGCCGCGTTATGCGATGAACTGTGTGATAAATTACGATATCAAAATTCATTATCGAAAATCGTTCGAAATGTCCGGCGACCATGGGCAGAATCTTCAATTTCGTGAGCCTCTCTCGGGATCGATGGGAATTTTTTTTTTTTTTTTTTTTTTTAACGTTAAAATCGGATCGCATGCAGATGCAGTCGTCGGGCATAAATCCAACGCTATGCCGTGCTGGTTTCGCCAAGTGCACGCCGCAATTCGATCGACTCTCTTTCCGCTCACGGACTATCCGAAAAATAGCTTGAAAAAGGCGTATGCAAACGCCACCCGACGATACGCAGATGTTACCAGCGATATCAATGCGCTTGAATCGGGATTTTTGCGAGTATATCCATACGATTAAATAAATTATGCTTCCACGTTAAAATTAAGCCGACGCAATCGCTCGCTTCAAATCGCAGTCGATTCATCGTATCTTTTCGTTTCAACCAAAAAGAGCTTCCCGTAGAAGGGAACAAAGAGATTAGTCCGAATGGAAACGCATATGACGAAGCTGTAACGATAAATAAATGACGTCGATACTCGTCCACTCGAACGAGGCCCCGATACAGGCGGATATTTGGTTTTATAAAAACGCGAATAAAATCCGATTATTTACGAGTGGAATCGGAGTCCCGCGATGCGCGATGTAACTGTACGTGACATTTTTCCGACGCGATATAACTCTTTGTAAATGCCGCTTTGACATCGAATTAAGTTACGGTCTTCACGTTCCGATTCATATGTATTTCGTTTTTCGAGTTGTCTTCTCTTTTGAGTTCTGAATTATTTTGCGTCCCAAGCCCAACATATGCGACGTTAAAATTCCCATTACTTCTCGATGACTGATGTGAACTTAAATTTTCAGATTTTAAAAGTCTTCATTTCTTTCAATATATTTTATTCTGTATTATGGAAATTGCAGAAATTACACATTCTTTCTAAAAAGAAAAAATGACGGATAAAATCGTATGATTTATGCTGAGATACGAAAATTTTTCATTAGATGAGTATAAATTCTTCCGAGAAAATCAATTCTTATGATTTAAGAAGTAAACGTTTAAATGATACTTGAAGACATTTTTGAATTTTAAAAGTAAAAAAAAAAGAAGTTAATATAATGATGAAAAAAAATTTTTTAGAGACAATAAATTGAATGATTTGAAGTATGACATAATTATATTATTTGTATTACGAAAAAATGCTTAATACGAAAATTATAAATTGAGTTGTTACTTGAAAAGCGATGATTAGAGAAGATACGTAATGAAATGCGGATTAATGAGCGAAGATTTTACCGTTCTAATGAAAGAGTCGCGCGCGCAATTTATTTCCATCTCTTTAGCAAAGCGATTCTACACTGATTGTGAGAAAAATTTTTAGTTAAAAATGAATGAAGATTCTGACCATATCAATCAGAATTTTGATCATCTCAATTAGAATTATAATAGATTCAACTAGAAAATTCCGATTTGTCCATTTTCAACCAGAATTTCAATTGATGTAACCAGACTTGTTTTCCAATGGGAGATGTCAAACAGCGCGCAGTGTGAAATACAAATAGAATGCTTCGTGTACTGATTGGATTTTAAAAAAGTAGTCTTCTCATTCACGCTCTGAAGAACTTTAAAATAGCGCGTTAATAAAAGTTAAATTGCACTGTCGATAGTGTAATAAAAATTAATTTTTACGTGTTTTAATAAAATTTATTTTTATAAAAGCTTCTGAGAAGATGAAGCCAATTTCTTTTACAACACCATACTTAACAAGTTTTTAAAAAAACATCGTTTTCTTTTTATTTTTAGTACTAAATAATTTTAGTCTTTCATTCATTTTACAAAAGTTTTAATACAGATTATTTAAAATTATTTAAGATATAAAAACTTTAATTCCGTTATTTTTATATTTTATTAAAAATTTGGGACTTTTGACAGTATATCACATGAGATTACGTGTAACCAACACGCTGTATCGATTTTGAAGGGATTTTCACAAATTGGATATTACGTTGTCTATGAGTACGCGATTGAGGATTACGGAACGATAAGCTGATCGATACGTAATTGGAAATATCTGGTCGCGCGTTCAGTTTCGGTTTCGGGCCGATTTCATAATCTCAACGCAACAATGAACTTGTCGGTGTCGTTACACGCTCGACTTGCCTACTTTGTTCATGTAGTAATGTCTGTTAGCGAATCAACGATCCATGCTACGTGATAATTAGTCATGCATCGGCTTGCAATGCAATTGCGACTTAGGTCTTGCAAGAACAGTTGTATAATATGAGATAAAAATTAATGCAAGTGCAAACTCATTCACTTGAGTGAATATTAATATTAAAATTGATTTGTACCTAGTTGATTTTAATTGAAAGAGAGAGAGGGGGGAGGGGGGGAAAGAGAAAGAGAAAATACTGGATAACTATTAATACTGATCGAGATTTAAATTTGTCAATAATTCTTTTGGACATCAAATACTTTTAAGAATTTTTAGACATCAAATACTTTTTACGATGAAGATTTATTACTACGCAAAAAGAACGATTTTGTTAACATTTATTTATTTAGCTAGATACAGATCTGAAAATGATTTTGTTGCAGATTATCAAAATAATTACGTAAGAAACTCAAACATGATGAGCAATTTTAATATTCTAGCAATCAGTTTTAATGTTCTACATAATTATTTTAGTTCGACAGAATTATTTTTAGATTTATTTTTCTAGTTAAATTTTTAAATACTTGAGCAAAGCCGTTCCTTTCGTGTGTAATGACTGTAACTTCTCATAAAATTAAACCGTGAATAATTTCAATAAACAGCGTCTTCTAAATACGTTCTACGTAGTCTTATAGTAAAATCAAGATTATGCGAAATTCCAGATGTCAGACGAAACGCTTTGAATTGCAGTCGAAGCGAAAGTTAAATCGATACGAGTAGTATATTGTCGTCCGATGACATATGTAGCTCGTTTTATCCTACCTAGCGGCCTCTCGTGTTCGCCAAAGTTCTTTCGATCTTTTTCGCTAAGTTCTGACAGTGATGCTAACCGATCAATTCGCTGCGCGTTTATCTCTAAACTCACTTGGAAAAGGGGTTACATCGAACACTTCCTTGCATCTCCTCGTCTTGCTCGCCTTGCTCGCCTCGCTATCTTGTAGCTTCTTAACTGCTTGGAAACGCTGATGCCACGACCGTCTCTTTAGAATCCTCTAGTTCGTGTCTCCGAAATCTGCTGATCCCGACGACTTCTCTCTCAAGATATTTAAGCAGATCAATTATACGACGAGACATCCTAAACTTACCTGTCGCTCGCGCGGAAACAGCAGATATACAACAAAGCCGCTTCTATACGGATTATCATAAAGCTGACGTTTGCTACGACGTTGATGAGAAGAGAGAACGAATTCGGGACTTTAATTATTCAAATAGTCGTCTCTCGTTAACATCATAATTGACGAATTGTTCAGGAAGTAAACAATCAATTTTTTTATATCGCATACAATTTTATTTATTCCCTTTTGCCAGAAATGAAAACATTATTCTCTATCGGTGATTTCCGTTATACATGATCTGCGCACGGTCGTTCTCTCGTAATTTTAACGGATACTTCATAAATTTTATCGCTGCCAAAATTATTCAGCGGCGTACCCCGCGCTTTATTCGACGGGTGAAAAAAAAGAATTTCTCGCGAAATCATAAATCTGAACTTGGGCGCGTGAAAAGTTCCATCGGCTATTCCGGATCCGGGTCCGTCGAGCGTAATCCTTCGTCAACGAGCTGACATTTTACAACGTATCGCAGACAGGTCATTATTATTCCGTATCGAGTATGTGCGCGACAGTAGACATTGTCTATTCTCGTCCGATTCGACCAGCCGCGATGTGCTCATCTGGCTGACTCGACGGAATCGCAATAAAAAGGAAGTAGGAGAAAGAGCCATGGCAGAGAGCACGGAGTGCCTAACTCCGATACGTATCCATAAACGCGTTTATCGTCAGGCAGCGCCGCGCCGGTGCACCAGCCGTGAATGCACACACACACACACTCTCACTCAGTCAACGTACCCGCGGGTCATTAATATTCAAGAGACACTAGATCAGATTTTATTCACACCAACCATCATAAACCTCGGAATTGATGTCCTCGCGGATACGTTTGCCCCGTGTCCCGAACGGACGACGAACAGCTTGGAACATGGGACGGTGCTCTTTCTATACTTACGATACTGTAATGGTGAACTTAAAAATTTTACTATTCCCCCTTTGTTGTACCTTATATATTTCTGAAAGACAGAATTGACTGTATCGCGAAACGTATATTGATTTTTATATGTCACAGAGAGATAAAGTTAAACGTACGTAGCGTATAACGCGATTTTAGAGTAACGTATTTTAATCTTTCAATCCTTGAATTGGATCGAATGAATCGCAATTGTAGATTGGACTCTGAATCGAAAATTTCTACACAATCCATTGCACAATCGATCGTAGATTAAAAGTTTGAATTCTATAATGTGGTCTTAAATTTCAATCCGCGATTGCAATCTCATTTAATATTGCCCGCTTTATTTTATCTTACACAAATCGATAGAGCGGAAATTATTATTTCAATTTCAATTACTCTTTAATTTTTTTAATTATATTTATTTAAGAAATTAATGAACAATTTTTTAGGTAACATATATTTAAAAAAGTGTAACTTTTGCATCTCCTTTCTTGATATAAGTAACAGCAGTGAAATGAAAAGGCCGACGACACGAATCGATTGAAATAAAAATCGCCAGTTTTCCTTCTCGAAATAGGATAATAGCACGAGGGGAGAAAATGACGACACGAGGCACGAAATAAGCAGCACCAGACCCCAAGAGTCCCCGACACGAGCCCGCAATAGCATCGGCGGCAGATTCAATTTAAGATAGCCGCGAACTCTGGACTCTCTGAATGCACTCTACTATATTAGAGTTCATAGAAGTTTAGTGTATAGCACAGCACACTGGTGCGGTACGGTGCGATGGGAGTCGAGCTGAATTATGCCGCCGCAACGTTAACCGCCTCTACGAATATCCACTCTACGAATTTATAATTTCGTATAAATGGACGGATGGCGTTAAACGGCGATTAAAGCTGCCGCGATGTAATCCCTGTGAACAGTGAGTCCCTGTGGGAAATTCTCACAGAAGCTTCTCCATAGAAAATCCGCACGATACTACTCAGCGGTTGACTTATAAATGCCTTTAATTATTTTATTATGTTTTTACGATTATATTTTTCGTAGATTATAAATAAGCTTTATGGAGCACGTGAAAAAGTGGCGCGAGTTGGAGTTACATCAATGTTCTTAAAAATACTTTATTTACAAATTCAGAGATTTATATATTTAATATATATATATATATAT
>NW_017305705.1:2496005-2497098 GCF_001594115.1 Trachymyrmex septentrionalis
CGTGATCTCCGTTTTGCAATTATCCGTTCTTGTACGTCGAGGGGAGCTAGCTGACAAGATTAATAGTAGTTGCTTCTTGTAACGTAAATCCTCGTCTCGGCGCAATTTCCAGGGAAGATCCCTATTTCGACTTTGCATTCCCGAATTGATCAGAATTTTAAGCCCACGAAACCACGCGATTTCTCTTCTACCTTATATCTACTCTAGAACGTTGAGTCTTAAGGCGGTATCTTTTAGGAGAGATACCCTGCGCGTTGACCCCCGTCTTCATCGCAGAAAGAGAGAAAGAGAGAGATTGGATCTCGCTTATTTAATCGAAATTGCAATCGCGGTTTAGAGGCCGCGTGCGATCTTTGTTGCCGAGCTAAATGCGCTAAGAAAAAGATTATTACAACAAGAGTACTGGAGCGAAATAATCAAGAATCTACATTTACTAATTTTATTATAGACGTTTTATAACAAAAACACACATCATGAACATTTATTAAATATTTGTGTTTAATTGAAATTAAATTTAAATTAACTGAAAAATTCACGTGAATTTCATTTATTACACTGCATCTATTAATTTTCTAAAAGTACAGATCATAATGAGTTTACAATCTTTTTTCGCAAGACAATAAATCTTTTCAGAAATGTTAAATGAGGATGACGAGGAAAGATGCGAATTGTAAGAGAAAAGCGCGTGCGGAATGCAAAAGCAGAGATATCAGCGAGCACGTAAGCGATGAGCGTCACCAGGAAGTTCTTCGGTGGAAACTCGCGGCTCTTCTCGCTCGAGCGACCGAGCGGAAAATCGGAAGTAGCTATACAGGCCAACCGAGACAGAGCAACGACGTCCTCAGGGTGTACGGTACCGGTTTCAATTCGAATGTCTCCGCGCCATTCGGAAACTGCCATTAAAGACAAACCTGTCTCCGATCGAGTCGATCGAGCTCATCGAGCCTTTCGAAATCCTACCGTCGCTTCTTTCCTTTCTCTCTCTCTCTCTCTCTCTCTCTCTCTCTCTCTCTCTCTCTCTCTTTCTCTCTTTCTCTCCCGCCTCTTATCGAGCCAAATACGCGGTAAGGATAGAGATGGGAGTTTGCATAGG
>NW_017305705.1:2497198-2503588 GCF_001594115.1 Trachymyrmex septentrionalis
GCCTCTTATCGAGCCAAATACGCGGTAAGGATAGAGATGGGAGTTTGCATAGGATTCCCGCTGATCTAAAATTCGAAAAGGGCCGCGGAGCGGACGATGATGGATCAATACACGCGCACTGGTTCTCTTCCTTAGTCTCTCTTCGCCTTTTCTCCCCCGCCCAATCACCGCGAAGAACTCACCGCGATTCCTTTCGTGCACTCCGCCCCGTATAATGGGGCCACTATATAAGCTTTCTTCCCCGACGCAGTTGATCCTTTTATATGATAATTGCAACGTATTTGCCATAGACTGTGTATAAACTGACGGGATTTTATTGAGAAACGAAGCGCCGTATTGTGCTCGCTAACACGGACTCCATGGATTTGATACGACTTTCTCGCTGCTGGCTTTCAACCCTTAGCTCACTATGAACCCTCCGTTCGCTTGCGCGTTCTGTAAATCTTCCTATCGGACGGAATTCGAAGAGGTAGAACCACTTTTGCATGTCCCATGTATCATGCGCACGTATTAAAGCCCTGGAGGCAATCACATATTGTTTGAAACTCATTCAATTCTCGACAGTAGACGTAAACCGGTATAGCTGAAATCTTAACAATTCTTAATTCTTTAACTATCAGTTAAAGAGCGTAGCGAATCATTTATTTGAAATTAAAGTTGTCCAAAAATTCGACATTTTTTTTAAATCCATGCCAGTGGTAAAATTTGGCATTTTCTGGAAAAAAAAAACCGATAAAAAATAGGTCTTTTCTTTCAAAAGCAATAAAATAAATAGAAAATTATATTATTGATATTCTAATTCAATATTCTAGTATCATTATTCACTATTCTAGTTTAGCGTTAATTGAAGGAGTGTTTTCCAATTTAAGCTTTATCCAAAATAAAATCTGTAGTAGATTAAAAATCGACGTAACAAATAGTTTGTTGTAACCAGATATTGAATGGTAAACGTGAACTAGATCTATATATTGATAAAAATTTTTAATATTCTGATAACTATTAATACTTTTCTCATGAAACTATAAGAATATAAAATTTAATAATATTTATATTATCTCTAAAATTTTGTTTTAAAAAAATATAAATTTGAATTAAAGAATTTATTTATAAGATGTTTTGATTACTATTGATTTGTTTCGTTTTTTTAACTCTTGTATGATTTACTAATTAAGCAAAATTATCTTTTTGCAAAAAGTACAATATATAAATATATTTTTTATAGTATTACATATTAGTTATTTTTTATATAATTTTTGCGAGTTTATTCTACTGGATAAAGTAGAAAACGGTGAAATCCGGAATTTACTTACCATGGTTTCTTCCATCCACTGGATTTTTTTCTGACCCTGCTTGGAAAACTGCGAACTTGTTTATCCATGTTTTAAGTGATAGATTTTTTGCGCAATCTTCAAGATATAAGATGACTAAAAAGTTTAATAAAATGACATTGTCGCAATATGAAATTTTTAGCTTTCTCGATAAATCTTTTTTGTTCATCTAAAGTCACAGACCATTCTGAGTAGACCAAAACGAATAACGTATCTAATTTATCTGCAGCGTCGCTTAGAAGCGCACCTTGTCAGCGCACTAAATATTCATGCAATGTCATCTTAGGCGCTGGTAGCGGTAGTTTAATGCCCCGAGGGTTCTAAGCAATTTCGAAGAGAAGATTATGTTTCCGCGGACAGAAGCGGTCGCTGAATGAAGGCGCTCGCCGAAGCGGGAGGTTTCGCGGGGAAATAGGGTGCGAGGATGGGCGACAAGAGAGATATGCACTGCTGGAGCAAGATAGCGAGCAAGGGAGAAATGCGGGAAAAAGTGAAACTAATTTTCGTTCAAGCCTGAGCTTTCACCCAGTCTCTTCTTTTCCTTTCCGCCCGCGTCGGGGCAGCCCTGCTGCCTCTTCTAACTATCTTCCTTCCCTACCTGCCTATCCACCTCCCCTTCGTCTTTTGGAAAGTTTCCTCTGCTTACCTAGCAGGAAGTTAGTATCCTTCTTGGTACGTTAATCCCGCAAATAGATGACTTTACGAAATAGTACGGGGGAGGGGGAGAGGAGAGGCGAGGTTGTCTGGCGAGATCCGGGCGTATTCCACGGTAAAAAGGATAAGCTCTGTCTCGTGACTTTTCTCTCCCTTAAAGAAGAGATACCATCGTTCCCGCAGTATACTTCGGAGATGGCCGTATGGCGGTAGGCTGATATCATTCCCGTTCGTTCAGATACTAGACGCGCATCATTATCTTCCACCTCCGTCTCTTTCATACATCTCTTCGCGTGTCGCTGGGTTTACCGCGTATCTTCGGGACTCAATTGAAAATTTCGCGCGTTCACGCAACCTGCATGATCATACAATAATATAAACACCCCGAATAATTGAATGAGATTGGAAAGGTTGACGAATCGAGTTATCTGAAAAATCGAGGTATGTGAAAAACTAACTATTTAAGTTGCCTTGAAAATTTTTCATCGAAATAATTTTGATAAGAAAAAATAACAGTAAACAACCTTAGACTGCACTGAAAGAAAAGATTGGCTGCTGCAGCAAATTAGATAGTGAATTATGGCATAGCGTTTTTAATTGGCTGCTGCAGCCAATTAAAAATGCTGTGTCATATTCAGCCAACCTTTTCTTTCAGTGTATACGTACGCAAGTAACGAGAAAGCCTTATCGGTCTAAGTTAGATCTTGGTGCTTAATATTACGGTGAATTTATGTACGTATATATCCAGTTCTGTAAATTGCGCGCCGAAATAATTTTCGGTCTTGAAACGCAATTTGAAATTGAAACTGGGACAGTAATATTACAAACTAAATTGACAAGCGATGTAATGATATTGATGCTAATAATATTGAAGCGTTTCAAAAAGCTGTAAATATAATTATAATAATTTATCGCGAAAAATATCATCCGTACCTCAGCCAGAATTCGAACCTGAATCTCTCTATATTCCGTGACGGAAATATAAGGAGTTCTTTATTTTAATAAGAATTTAAGTCATTTATATTTAACATTTAGCCCTATATTATAGTGCAAGATTGTGGTTTTTATTCGCACGTCGCAGCGTTAATAATGACGTACATAGAACTTTATTTGTATAAAACAATTTTTACATGAAAGTTTGCTAATATTCTGTTATAATGTATGACACTTTAATGATTATTATTAGGTATATTACAAGCCTTTTCATAAATCCTACAATATTTTTCCACGCGTTTTAGTGTATAATCTGTCTTGTGACAATTTTGGATGGCTAAAATTTTTAAGCATGGTACGAATGCATCGAAATTCGTCCCGTTTCAGATCCTATACGGTAACCATTGTAAGCAACAGGCAAGGAAATCAACAAAAGGGACATTTCTCGTGCTGCAGGCTGTAGTCTCTCTCGCGGAGAGTTGAGAGAAGCGTGCGAGGTGGATAACAGCAGAAAGGGCGAGTTAAGCGAGCATTTAAGCATTCTGACAGTTAAATTTAGATTATCCTCCGTCGCGCACTATCATATCCAATGCTTCTGATCTGCAACAATCTCGAGACTCGAAATCAGTATTCATAACAGGCTCTCTCTCTCTCTCTCTCTCTCTCTCTCTCTCTCTCTCTCGTTTGCTCCCAGACGTCCAATTTGCATACAATTGCACCTGTGTTTCATTAACCCGTACATATTTACACGCGCGGTACACGATAGTACAAGCGTCCAGCCGCGTTTACGAGATCGGCCCGTTTACGCGCCCAAAGCAAAATCCAATGGGATCGACCATCTCGCTTCGAAAGAACCGACAGCCACAGACTTTCGCATATTTCACAGTCTCTCTCTGTTAATTGAACGATTTCACGTATAATGTAACACGACGTAGCTCGTGAGGAAATATTTGTACGTTTTGACGTGTCTCTCTCTCTCTCTATCACTAACAAGTATCTGTATCTTTACATTTCGTTCTTTGTTCGCGATTGAATCGAAATTAACAAAAAGACTCTCCCATTTTTTGGCGACATACGACTTCTCTGAGACAGTTAAAATTATTATAAATATTTATGCAATTTATGTAATTTTTTCACTACACGTGTGCATCTTCCACTTTTTGTATTTAGAGAAGATCCCAATCATAGTTCGATAGCAGTGAAGGCAATACGAGATAATGTCATTGTACTTGAGAGAAACGTTGCTAGTAAAGACTTAATTGAAAATCAGATGACAAGGTTTGTCGGCGTATTTGATTACTCGTCGTCGAGCGTTTCATCCGGCATGATTTTGCGGCTGAGGTTCAATGTAGACACATCGCAGGACGAGTTAAAGGCGCGCCGCGCGAAATTACACTATAAATTATATATCATTTCCGCGTATACGTCCGTGCATTTGTAACCACTATAAATCAAGAGAGCTCCTGGCAACGGCGCACGTACGTTATGCTTTCAGCTTGCATCCTGTAGAATGCAAGCAGTCACTCCCGCACCTCTCCCGCGGATAAATGTCTTTTTGGTCTAACCGTCTTTCCAAGTACGACGATATATTTCTAGCAAATTATTTGAAAATTGTGACGTATAATACTTGTGTGGAAAAACGGTTAAAGTATCTCGAGAAAAGATATTGTAATTCAGCGCTCGTGATTAATTGAGAAATAACTTCTTCTGATTACACATGTGACTCGCTACCTGTTTAGTTTGTACTTAATTACATATTACAGAAATAAGTTAAAAATTATTTAAATTAAATATATATATATATATATATATATATATTGCAAAAAAAACATTTAGTTATTATATAATTTCTATAACGTTATTGGCACTATATATAAATATATCAAGGTGACATCATTTCTAGAGTCGTATTCCAAGATGTTTTATATCTACTTCCGCTTTATATATCCGGCAACGTAAGTACCGTCCTATCTATTTGCTTCGCACAGCGAGTATATACTCAATCTGTCAAACTCTCCGATATCTCTCCTTCGAACACATTTGCGTTAGCGGGACTGTAAAGCAGATGCAAATACATCGGTATTACTGTGCTTCCGTCTCCCGTCGAAGAGCGAAGCATATAAAATATTTAATACCCGACTGAGATACAGACAGACAACACGACGACCGCGTGCCTCATAAATACTTCTTCCGTATGCATGTATTTTCCGCAAGGATCCAAGGAGAGTTTCTTTCTCGAAAAAGAAACGAGATTTCGGGAAATTATACAATTGATTATCGATTATTTAAGGATCTCCGTAATGCCCCGCGCAATTTGTACGCATTGAAAGACTCAATATTCTCGAAAGTATACGAATATTGGAATGGTAGACACATAAGATCGAGCTCTCCCGTTTCCTCGAGCGTTGCGATTTTCTCAATGTTTGCAATATTTCAAGGAACCCGTCACCTCTACCGCCGCAACAATCTCTCGGACTGTCATGGCGACGATCGCCGGGCGATATTAAGCGATAAATTTCGAAACAGACGGCGTTGGCGGCAAAAACAATAAACCCGAAACTACATTAATCCTTTGTCCCGCGATGACGAGCAATTGCTTCGGGGCGCTATCCTTTTGTCTCAGTTTCGATCCTCTTCGGTGCGTTCCGTGGAGCAGCAGCGAAAAGATTTTTCTGAAAAATAATTCTCCTCTCGTTCCGATATCGGTATTTAATATTGCAGTCTTCGCTTCGCATCTCGAAACTACGCGTTTCTACGTGTATTTGCGAGCGTATGTGTCTATATTTACAATAGCCTCGTCGACATTTTTTTTTTGTACCTTGCGAATCAAGGTACAAATCTCGCATTTATTTTTATTCTTCGAGCTGCTCTGATTCAAGTACGTGTTCAAAATGAAAGAACATTTCCAAGACTGCCCTTCGCTTTTCAATATGATTTTCAGATGATTGATTCGTTGTAGACTTGTTTCAATTTGTTTTTACAATCAACTTATCAATGCAACTTATCAGTTTAATTAATAGTTCAGCTGTACTCTCCGAAAGCTCGTTATTAAATTTAATTCTCCGGAACTACCGCTAAAATTTACTAATTAATTTCAAGGATCCACAATGACATAATTCGTATAAAAAACAATGGTTACTAATTGTAAGTATATTTTAATAAGAATAATTCTGTAGATGTAAACTTAATTATACTGTTTGACATTTTTATTGAGAAAAGATTTATAATTGAAAGACCTAATAAATGCGTCGTCCTTTTCAAAGGGATATAATTGAATGAATTTAATAGATCCGGAGGATTAATAAGTCGAGAGATTCTAATGAAATTCTGATTTCTGTACGAAAAAATAAAACAACAGTGAGCGATTTTTTAATTAAAAATATTGTAAGATTTCTCGTATCCCAAAAATGAACAAGATGAATCAAGTCTCTCTCTCTCTCTCTCTCTCTCTCTCTCTCTCTCTCTCTCTCTCTCT
>NW_017305705.1:2503688-2510097 GCF_001594115.1 Trachymyrmex septentrionalis
CTCTCTCTCTCTCTCTCTCTCTCTTCTTTTTTATATACATATAAATTGTAATAAAAATAAATATGTGTATATAATACATTTATTTTTATTATACTTTATATTTTATTATATTTATCGATCGTAAGAACGAGACATTTTATTTAAACTTCATGTAAAGCTGCGTACACAGTCTTGGACTACGAAATCCTTCTTCGAAGGTAAAAAGAAAGTTTCACTGAAATGGGCTAAATCCGGTATGCGTCCACTCAATCACTTCGGATTACATCCGGGTCGAATGCACTTCTTACGACCCTATGAAGTCGCAGTGCTAAGACGTTAGAGGCCGGATTTTCGCTTGCACTCACGTTTGCGATCGTACGCGCGAGGAAAACTTGCGGAGAGATGACGAGAGTCAAGAGGTACATTGTCGTAACAAATCATAAAAGAGGCACTAAAGGCTAAAATGTAGCCGTGAGGTGACCGTCGGTCATTCAAATAGAAAAAGGATCTTTGATGGGTGTGAAAGCTTCCTCGGCCGCTAAGAACATAACGTTGCGTTGAGTACTCTTTTAGCGGAATGCGAATGTTAGAAACGCGAATGGAAGGCGTACGAAAGGACGCAGAACACTTTATTCGCATGCACCGAATTTTGTGTTTACACGAAAGGCACAAGTTAGGGCAAAAAAATGAGAGCGTATATAGAATAAAATGGAATTTGCATTCTATTTCGTGAAAAGCTACATAATCCAGGAAAGTTTCTGTTAAGTAGGACAAACTCGCGGAGAGCGTAACAGCTTTTCGTGAAATTCGCGTAAAACCTCAGAATCATATTTCTTAAATTTCTTAAATGCGCACCTCGCGAAACATTTCGTATAAACGCCAAAATTCGTAGTGGCATTTTTACAAGCCCGCCCAAATTATGAGTATGCGCTGTCCTCGCATATAATGTATGTACAACGCTATTCCGACTTTAGCATCGCGCGTACTCGCGTGATTCTCTCAGATATCCTACGAGGACATAGTGACGTCCGAAATAGGAAAAGTGTTGGCGTGCAGCCCGTAATTTGAACAGTTTAAAAAGAGATTTATTAGAAGTAGGAGAGCGACGTAGTAAACTCCGCGCTGCCTATCGATTTTTTTTTGCATAATGTCCGTAAAGAAATTCGGACGAATCGATAAAGCGTAATTTTCTCGCGGAAGTGAAAAGAATAAAGAATGGAAATTTTCGCGCAGACTTCGCCAAATCCTTTTTCATCACGAAGCCTTTGGATTAAGATAAGAGAAAGATATCGGTATTGATACAATATTTATTTCTATTCGATATTTACTTGTGTGAAATATTATTTAGCAAGCATTAAATTCTATAACATGAAGCGTTCGGGGCGAACGCGATACGACGACGGTGAACAAATATCGACGTGGCAAAGTGAAATGTGGCGCCTGCCAGACGTTAGTTGCCAAAGTGGGGTGTAGCTCGTATTTTGCGAAAGTTGAGAAAAATGCTCTCGTGCACGTGCACGGCTTGTATGTATATTTTACGCTTTTCTCGCGACTTGCTGAGGTCGGTCGGGCAGTTCCCACCTTACGTGAAGTGTGGGTGGGAAACTCGTTTGCGTGAAAAATTCTACGTACGACCTCGAGAATAGTAGCTGCATTCTACTTAATCGTAAATTATTCCGATTGCCAAAACGGCTCTCTAAAGACTGAAACGATTCGTGACGACAAAATTTGAGTTCCGCATAGAAAACAATAAGATCTTGTATTTTTATAATTTAATTACACATAGTATGTGCTAAAAATGTTATATTTAAATATTATATTACGTTATTTTACGAGGAGTATTTGGAGAGTAAAGATACAAAGGTCCTAAATTTAAAAAAAATGTATACTTATAAATTTTTTACTAAAAATTATTTTTATATTATATGTATATCTTTATTTTTTAACTGTTATCCAAGCACTTATTAAGTCTTAAAATCAGCTTTTGTATTCAGACTTGTAGAAATCTGTCGTTAATCTTTTGAACCATGTTATGACCTCTTCTTTCATCTTAATGTTTTTCTTGGCCAGATATTTCTTAAGGTAAAGACATTTAACAGAAATTTATAGACAAATCACAGCTGTTTATGGTGACATTACAACTCCACAAAATGTCACAAAGTGGTGTCGTGAATTCTCGGAAGCTCGGACATTCATTGTGATGTTTACGTTGATCCATGTTTTGGATGTGTTATCTTAAGGAACATTGACTGAGAAAAATGTTTGATGTAAAAGTTATTGAGGTGAAAGAAGAGGTCATGATGTGGTGGTTCAAAGGACTTTTATGACACGGAAATACAAAAAACTGATTCCCAGACTTAATAAGTACTATGTTAACAAATAAATATACATATATATGTATGTGAAAGTATTGTGAAAAATTTATAGACCTTTTTTAAGATTTTTGTATCTTTTTCTTTCCAAATAGTCCTCTTTTACATTTAATAAAATTTTAATTTTATGTATTAAAATACGTGGACAATGATTGTAGTTATATTAATTTGTTTATTTAACATTTTCTAAAATTTGTTATGCTCGTAATATTATAGAAATACCTAAAAATATAATAAATAAAATGCCAATTTGAGCCAACACTGGATATTAGTGTGTATTTTTATACCATTTATTCAAAGTGAACATTAAACGTGTACGTTACGACATAGTCAAGGTCCTCTTTAGTACAAAAACAATATTTTAACAAAATTACATAATGATAACTCGTACGAGTATAAACTAATAACATATAAAATGCGAGAAAAATCGTAGTGGTGATGTCCGAATTAATCTTGGTCATTAAATTAGTAAGTTAACTAAAAATTTTATTGCAATTATAGAAATATGTATATATGAGACGTAGATATTTTTCAAAAAATTCTTTAGGATAAAAGGGTTAATCCGCATACACATATATTCCTACGAATAAGCTTATTCGCAACTAAGGCCCACACTTCCGACGTCGCGTGATTCGAATGTTCGCGTAACAATGTTTCGAGGACGAGTAAAGCAATTGATTTCTACGTGGCAAAGTTCCAGGCGGGCGAGAAACGGAATCGAGGGTTGAAAACTCTGTTTCCACTCCCCGTCCTTTCTCGCCACGTAACTTCCTGTCGACCCCTTCGAAAGGCGAAAGCAAATTTGTCATCGGCTCGGACAAGCAGCGACGCCGGACCGTGCGTCTCGCATCATAATTCTTCGACATCCTCTCCAATTCCCTGGGCCGATTTGCCAGCCGATGGCGGCAGCGCAGATCGACAGCTGTGAAAACTTTTGAACTTCCGAGTGATTCGGTGACTTTCCTCACTCGAAAACGTCAGTTAAATATCCGGGATGAAAATCAAATTTATTTTATTAAAAATATTACGTGAGATATAAATTCAAATATTCAATTGTATAAAACAAAAAATTATATTTCTACTCTGTTAAAATTAAGTAAAAAAAACTTTGCAACATATTTATCGTATAATTGTTTAGTTATAGAATTTTTAAATATTTTAAACGATTTTTTTATGCAACTATGCCATATAATGTACGTAATTTGTTTTATTTTGCGATCCGAATCGTTTATTGCGCTGATCTAAATTATATATCTCCGTAATATATAATCAATGCAAAGTTAATGATTACGGAAAGTATTACTACTCGGAGTGCCATTTCGTGCAGCTTTTCCTAAACAAGCCAATCAATCACGCAGATTAAATCCTTGTCAGCAAAACTCTCGAGGTGGCTGTAAATTTTAAACACGCGAGATGCAGCGTCCTCGACTGCGATCGATAGCTCGGCATCAAGACCTCGTCCCTCAAGATGCCTCCTCACGTTAATAACGTTACGATAACCGTTTATGTATTAAAGATATTATTAGATTTGCGAAAGTAGAGGCACTTAACTTTTTAAAGGCGCGTCGTCAGCTTGCTGCGATCCTGTAGCCTTCTGCCTTTTTACAACGATACTGGCAAAACAGAACGTTGTTATCTCAACTGTGCGTTGTGCTCTATTTAATTCTGACGGTAAATTTTTTGCGGAGGAAGATATCAAGGAACTAATAAAATCTTTGTTAATCATTTAATCATGCGGAATAAGTACGTTGTGTTAATATCGGCCGGTTTCTAACGGAACCTCTCCTGGACTGGATCCTGACCGAGGGGGCTTGAAATCCCGGAATAGCTGGTGGACCGAGGATATTTGTTATAATTAGCGGTCCAGACGGTGACCGCGATACCGTATCGTCGTTTCGAGCCGTTGTGGCGCACGATGGGGCTAATGCCCGCATTCAAACACTAATTCCGACCGAAGTACCGGACGAACTTTAGAATCGCACTTTCTACTTGAGTTCGCCATGGCTCTACTGGGACAATAGCGGATGAGATCCGGACTTAACGATCGGCTTCGAGTTCGTCGCAATGCTGCGTCCGCGGGCGTGATTCGAAATTTAGGTTAATATCGTGGTACTAAGCGTAAGTAATGCATAAAAACGGAGCTTCGTGAGTAGTATCTTTATAGCCGTAAACGAAAAAAAATTAATCTTCTAGCCGGGAAAGTACAATAAGTAAAGTAATCAAACCAAATAAAATTTAAATCTTTAATCCTACGTTACTCGTAATTGATTTTTTTTAACGTAATTAAAAAATACTTGCCTCGGGTATTTCTCTGACATCCCAACATTATATCTCAATTCTCATTGTTCTTTTTAATGATTTACAATTAAATAAAGACTGATATTCCATATGCCTTAGGTGAGTTTCAACAAAATTTTTTAATTGTCAATTTGTGTTATAATATAATATGTATAAATAGCATTGTTGTATGTTTAGCAAATTTATGTGAGGATACTTATACGAATAATGAAGGATTAATTTTATTTGATAGAAAGAAAATATTATATATCATTTTTTCTCTTATCTCCATTTTGTAACAAATATCTTATTTATTTACATAAATTTGCTCTGTGTACGGTTATTGCGCTATTTATCAATGCGGCGAACACGCATTACTTATGAAAATGGTATAGGAATATACCTTTTGCGTATGATAAATCATTCCATATAATGCGCCAGACTACTTTAGAATGCATAACGTTCTATGCAATATCCGGAGGAAAGAAATTGCAACTTGTCAAAATTCTCTTGCCTTGAATTAAATTCCGCACTCGGACAAAGGCCAAGGATCATTTTAGCATGATCGTCGAGACGAAGTCTGAACTATCGGATAAAATAAAAGCGCGATCGTATTTCGAAAAGAATTCTTTTATTCTGCGTGAAATCGCCAGGTAAGAAAAGATTCGAAATCGCATAATCCTTACGGTGCGCTCCGGGATTCCATTTCTATCTCCCGATGGCAGCTTATCGCGATTATGAAGAACAGAGAAAAAGAGAGGAAAGAGATCAGGGGCCACGTAACAATATTAATCTAAAACTTGGCCGCTGAAACTTTGCCCGCCGTCATTTAATTTTGTTCGAGTCCCGCATTCGAACCTGCACTCTGCAAGTGGAGGTTTCTACATCTCCCGGTATCCCTCTCACGTCATTTCCCGCTTTGGTGGGTGCGAGGTTAGACTCTGACCCTTATTTTAAAGTCCTCCTACCTCGAGCTCTTCGCCGGGACCTCTCGAACCCTTCTCGCTTGCGCGGGCTTCTTCGACTCGACTTCGCTCCGCTTGATCATTTAAAAGTACAATTTGTCAATTTCTTCAACGGTGCGACGTAGCCGCTGGCATGTAGCCGGTGAGAAAGAGAGACAGTGAAGATGAAACGTGAAGAGTGGGAACGAGAGAAGAGCGCAAATTGCCGTATTTTCGAGCCGACCTGCCAATGAGCCAAGACGAACTGCCGGCCAATTTTACTAATTAATGTTTACCGACGCTTTCCGCGCTTAATGTCGTAAAAACTTTAACCCACCTCGCATTCGTCCTTTTTCCCCGCTTTGTCAGTTTCTTCCATCGGAGTTGCTGCTGCTGTTGCTACTACTACTACTACTACTACTATTACTGCTCTCTTCTCGTGCTCTTCTTTCCACGGTAAAGCCTTCGACGAGAATTTTTTTATTTGGCACAGAATCCTGAAGACCAACCAAGAAAATTCCTTCCTCGGACGTTGATGATTAATGTCAGTGACGTCAGGATTGCCGGTCAGTGACGTAAGATTTTCACCGAACCGAGTAAACTTCGAAGCTAATTTACGAGATTCCGCATTACGTCACATTTAACATTTAGCAATTATTGGCAGTTAATTATTGAACTACTATCAATAGCTTATTATTAATAAAGGCGATGCTTTTCAAGTTTTATTCACGTTAATAACTACATGTCAAAAATTCAATTACTGGCAACGTCTTATTTTCTACTAAAGTTATTTATTTTGCAATACAGTGGTATATACAATCCAACTTTAATTTATCG
>NW_017305705.1:2510197-2513388 GCF_001594115.1 Trachymyrmex septentrionalis
GTCTAATTTATTTTGCAATACAGTGGTATATACAATCCAACTTTAATTTATCGTATTTTCATTCTATTTAAGATAGAAATAAACGACAGCTAATTATTCATTCATGCTTTCGTGAAAACAAATTATCTTAATTACAGTGATTTCTTCTACACCGAGCGTGAAAACGAATGGTTTCATTAATATTCTTAATATTCTTAATTAAAATGAGTTCAATCTTCTTGTTATACTTTGATGTTTTATTTTATTTTGTTATGTAGCGATTTAAATCAGATTAAAACTTTGTCGAAGAAAGCTCGAAATCTACTTGCACTGCCAAAAATACGATCTGATTAAACGTCGTATAAATCGTGTAAAAAAATGTAGGACCAAAACCACTACAAACAACCATACGAAATTCTTTCATTCCTTTCGCAACGATATCAGTGATACTCGACGTAAATTTAGCGTCGCTTCTAATACATTTGTCCCAAAGTTGTACGAATATTCCACGAGTAAATTTAACGAAGACAGGTAGTTCGGAGATTTCAAATTATAGCTTTCGTGCACGGGCTGATCGGCGCTGGAGAGAGGACGGGGCGAGCTTGCCGACATAAACTTACTAACCGACGTCGGCTGGACGACCATAAATTTCAAATCACGCTGCCTCTTTTCCTCCGCTTACCCTGCCGGCTTGCTCTTATTCTTGGCATCTCCCGCGAGAACCTACCCTGCCACACGGGGTCGGCAGAAATTCCGCGGGAAATGCCTCCATCCGCACGCCCGTGGTCCGCGTTTCTCATTGATTGCATTCTTTTGTACTTTGTGGCGGTATGAAGTTACTGACTGTCGGTTGGAAACTTACTTGGTGGTGGTCGGAGTGGTTACGGGGAGAGTTGGCACAGGATATACGGAAAAAGAGATTGAGAGAGAGAGAGAGAGAGAGAGAGCATCGGAAGTAGACGGAAGTTTTTTCCTCGTAAGTTCCGTTTACGCGGATTTAGGCTCTCGTAAGAAAAAGAGGAATGGTCGGTAGTGCAGAGTGTAAAAGGGGAGGAGTAGGAAGAGGTCTAGGGAAGTTACACGAAATTAGAGAGCCGATAAAAGAGTCCGGGATAAATGGCGAACGAATTTCATTAGGCAACCATTCAGTTGAATATTCTGTCAAGTCTTAGCTCGTCTCTGTCCCTCTTTTCTCTTTCGGCCTTCTTTATTCCGATGCCTTTGTTCCTATCGCAATCTCGCTGCAGCTCTCTCGCGGCGGTTCTAATTGATAACTCAACGCCAGTCGAGCAAAACTTTCAGTAAATACAGAACGGAGACGATGCAGCACCGAAGTTTTGTTGCAGTTGAGCGATACTAGAATATCGATCGCGGAAATGTGATTATTTAAATGACGATATCGGATTTATTTGTACCGAAATCTTATACGTCGTAATCTAGGATCACCGGAAACTCATCACGGGAATGCAACCATAGAATTTTAGAGAGCTGAAATTGTATAAATTTCCCTAGACGAATTTGTGACGTAAAATGAATTTGTGACAACGATAAAAAAGAATGTTAAAATTTAAAATGAAGCCAAATTTTGCCCATAAAGATATATAAGTAAAATAAATTAATGGAAATTAACCTATTTTCAGTCAAAGCGAATTAGTGCTTATAATTATTTAGTGAATTTATATCCAATTTTGCAAACCACAAAATTTTCTTCACACAGTCTTGAAACGCAATTATGAACAAAACTAGAATTGTAATATTACATATTAAATTGACAAGCAATTAAAAAATTTTGATGCTAATATAAGCATCCTAGAAGAATATTAATAATTTACTGCTAATTTAATTTATAAACATCTTAAGAACTGTAAATAATTTAATTTATTGTGAAAATAATTAGCGTAAGCGTGCCATTGATGGACTGGTGCAACGAATGGATCAATTAAATACTTTTGTTATTATACGTGATGTCACGCCATTTGTGATGGAGAAATTATAAACTTGTTAAAAAATAGCCACATCTTGTTAATTACACTTAGACGCAATGAAGACTGTAATTTTGCAAGGTACGTTTTTGAGCATTTTGATCTTATTTTCACCGATTTTGCAAAGATTACTGAAACTATTTAATGGAAATATATTTTATTAACCTCGATAGTCTATTAAAGTTGGAGGTACACGCTTTATAATGGGATATTTTATTTTTGGCAATTATTTACATTTAAGTCTAAGGAGTAACCAAGTATTTACACATAGTATGTGTGTAGATATATTTCTATGAATGGACTACATGACGAAGGCATGAATGAACCAACGATTAATCTATAAGGCACATTATGTAATAATATATATATAGTAATTACGGCTATAAGAAATGCTTGCCAATTTATAAAACAGTTCTGTGCGTAATTATTTGTTTTATTATATAATTATTTTGTTTCTTTATATTATATTTTATAACTTTTTCGATAACTTTATACAAAATATGTATTGTTTAGTTTATAAATTTTAAGATTAGCATACATAAATATAAAAATTTTTTCAAGAATGACTTTAAATCTTATATTTTCAATAAACTTTCATTATTTGACTAAATATTTTGAAATGTAATTGTTTAATGTTTAATTTTCAAATGGATAACTCGTGGTTCATTCATGGTAATGTAATCTAATAAATATAATCGTAAAAAATAAAGTAATAATAAATTCTTATTCTAGTCTGACAAGAGAAAGAGAGAGAGAAAGAGATGAATACATTTTTTTTTAAGGTAATATTCTGAAAGTAAAAGGTTTTCAAAAATAGGTATATGCACTGTACAATTTGTTTTTTGGCGTAAAATATAATTAATTATTATGAATTAATTAGCTTAGACTTAGGGAATCCATCGATGGCTTATTCTACTTTAACCGGGATTCGAGTCTGAATTTCCATATTTCGTGCGGGTGTCTTCATCATTCGACCACCGAGTTTTGGCATAATTAAATTATTAAATTGCTTGCCAATTTAATATATGATGTTATTATTCTAGTTTTGTTTATAATTGCGTTTCAGAACCGAAATGGATACATATATAAATTGACTCTGAAATAATTAAGTACTAAAAGCATTAAGATTCTCTTTACCGAAAATAAGTTTATTTCTTTTAATTAACTTATTCTCGTTTAATCTAAATAAAAAAAGAAATAATATTTTATATAAATTTTAATCTTCTGAAT
>NW_017305705.1:2513419-2519560 GCF_001594115.1 Trachymyrmex septentrionalis
TATATATATATTGAGAGAAAGGATTTTATTAATTTAAGAAGTCATCAGTATCTTTAACAAATAATTTGTAGATATATGACAACAAATTATATTGTGATTGATACTAGTCTGCTATTCCGACCAATTATTAATAATAGAAGCAATTTATATAAAACCTAATCTATTTTTTGATAGACTTTTATTTGCTAACAATACTGATTATTTTTATTTGTAAATCGTGTATTATTTGTTATATTAACGAATAATGAGAAATTATATGATAATGATTGATCGATCCGTTTTCCTACCAAACCATTACATTTATTATCTCTCTTTTTTTATTCCTATAACAAACTCATTTCTCTCAATGTATACGATAAAATTATTAAAAAGTTCGTAACGTTTGGAAAACACCTCGAAAATTGAAAATACACGAATATATTGTAGTTGTCAAATTTTATTATTCTCGTTCAATTTTTGAGGTGTTTCCCAAATTCTATGAATTTTTTAATAATCTTATCACTTAGAAAATAAAAATCTATGAAAAATACTATTTCTTTCACTTACACCTTTTCAGACAAAAGTCGGCCCCTTTTTAACATCCCCTTTCATCTACTTTTAATGTCCAAAGCTTACCTACAAAGCTTACTGTACGAAGGAACGATCAATTTCTCTGGATTTTTATTAAATGAAACCTTACCATTATTGTCCAAATGGCAAAGTCGCTGTAGAGGCGATTCGGTTGCGAGTTTGATTGAATCACACCGCGCTTTCAACACCAATGTCCACGCCGTAAAATTTGCGTTATCCCGTGCAACAAATTGCGAATTATACCACGCTCATTATAATTCATGGAGTATTCCCTAAGCGCGACGCGGCGGGCGCGGACGGTGTATACGGCCGCTCGCGTTCATTCGCCCACTCCCGACCATGTATTCCCCGCGCGGCGGGGGGAGGGAGGGGGCGAAAGATGCGGAAGAGCAACAACGAGCGAGCCGCGGAGTTTCTGCTGTCGTCATCGTTGCGGATGTACGGAAACATTGAAACCCTTTTACATTCCCTGCCCGCGGTAATCCAGCGCCTCGTGGGGCGCACAACCGAGTAACGCGCCGCTGTAAATTTTCCAAGGAATTCTTGCGAGTTATTCGCTTTCGTGCATGCGCCCCGCTGCTTTCAAGCGGGATGATGTCGGGCGCAGCCCCCGAAGGCTTCTCATTAAAATTCACTGCACGTAAACCGATGCAACGCGTAACGTTAGATAGCAACATCCTTTTCCATTTCGGTGCGCCTCCACAAACAACCGTCGTGAGGGTACGCCGTACCGGAAATTCGAGAATTACACCTTCCGCCATTATGCTTCTATCCGTAACGAGGCAATTTTGAAGTATAATTAACATAAACGTTCTTATATCGAGATATCGATGTTATTGGTATTAATTGGTGAAAAATTAGTTTTTTCATTTGAGAAGGGATCATCTTATCAATTTCGAACGCGAGCGTTCGCTCCTTAAGTTCCATGATACACGTAGATTGCCGATAGGTTTACGACCGCCGCTGTAGCCACTTTATCCTAAACAACCGACGCTCTCGTCCGAGGTCTTCCTAAGCGTCTTCGCCAGCAGGTGCGCTGAAACGCTTGCACGCGCGGCGAGTAAGTGGTGCATCTTTGTAACGACTGGCGCACACAAGTTTCGTCGATAGAAGCGAGGTCGTTCGAGCAAGCGGATCGATCTTCTGGAGCTCTGCGAGAGAGATGAGAGAGAGAGAGAGAGAGAGAGACCACAATGTGATACGTCGATGCTGTCCATGCCACGGATGCTGTTTCTCGCGGTGTGCAAGCGGGATGCGCGCATGTTCGATATCTCGCGACTGCAATTCCCGGAATTAGCAGAATGCGGAACGGCCTCCACGAATGATCGAGCTTTGACGCTATTCCCGTTACGATCAGGCCTCCTATCCTCCTACTCTCCCTCTCCCGCTGCCTCTCACTTCGAGGCCAACCGGATACATAATCGCGACTAAAGCGAATCCGACCCGAATCCCCGTGTCCTGTACAACAGGTTGCCATAAATCCCTCGCGGCAGACAGACGTGGCCGTCACAAATGCGATATTAATTCAATTCGAATTAATGTATGTCGGCGATATACGTTTATTTCGCGCGTCGAGTGACTTTCATGAAGATTACAAACGCTAACTGTAATTAAGCTGTGATTTAATTGGAGAAAAAATTAATTTATTCGGAAGATATACATTTTATTGAATCAAGAAAAATCTAACTTTGTTATTATAAAGTGCACTGGATAATATTCTGTTTGAAGATTTTCAGATTTTTTTATTGTATCGTGATAATTAATTGTCGATAATCAATAATACGAAGATAGTATTATATTTAGAATGAAATTTTACAACAAAAATACTCGTGACGTAATTAGTAAGCTGTATTGTGTAAATTTGTCGATAGTATTCCCAATGCCGTTGCATCTTAAATATGGATGCTTAATTGTGCGCTAAGGAGGAGGCCCATTGGACCTGTGCGTCCCATACAACAGGTTGCCATAAATCATTCATTTGCCCCAACCTCTCTATTATGACCAACCTCGTCTGTTGAGGTTACGCTTACGTCAATGATCAAATGTTGACGTAACAATTAAAATGGAAAAATTAATAAAGGAATAGGAATTTAGGTAGTACAGCAGAGCAAATTGATGATAATAAATAGTAGATACTTATTCTAATATATTTTTTTATATAAAGAAAGTTATAGATTTTTGATTGTATTTTTTAAAATTATTTAAACAGATTAAATGTTTAAATTAAAATGTTCAAAACATTGATTTGCTTCCCTTACACTCTATAGTATCGTATATGTATAAAACCGTAACATACTTTTTCACGTTTTAAATGACTGAATATATACAGACACAGTCGAATGACACCGGGGAAATATGTATCTCGTCTAAGTGAACGAACATACGTAAATCGCCTTTGGTAATTCAGTAGGATAACGCCGGACTCATAAATCCCAAAAACTATGATATACTGCCGGCGTTCTCTTGGCCAGTCTCTAACGCGCGAAAGTGCATCTACCTAACTGGAAAAGCCAATCAATTGTTTAAGTCTTCGAAGCAGAGTAAGCACTGGAGTTATGTTTGTCATGACATGATAGAGATTTGGTACAAGTTTTTACATCCCGTATATACTGTTTGTATGTTTCGAAAAGTTACAACTTCGGCAAGGAAAAAAATAGTATAGAACCTAAGAAACAAAATGGATAACAATAATGTACAATAGTGAAACTTTTGAGAACTTTTATGTATCTCAAACACGCGAGTCAAGTTTAGCAACAACTTTAGCGAAAAACATGGTCGAAATATCGGCGATGCGGTTGTAGCATAATAATTGGTACGATAACAAGTTATGTTGTCGGAACAAACTACAATTCGTTATCGCGGCCGCAGCTCAGATCGCGGTCTGACTACGTTATCGTGGCTTGCAAAATTGCAAGCATATTCGCCAGTTTGTACGGCAGTTTGTCAAGAGTATTAATACTACTGTCGTACTTTTGATCGCATTAATATCAGCCTCAAGCCAATGATACGAACAGTACGAACAAAGTAAAATTATTACGATTCTGGAAACGAGGAAATTGCATTAACAAAGAACCACTTGCACCAAGTTTGAGTTTATGAACTCGGTAATATTTTTATCAGATGATCTGTAGTCGACTTTTTATCAACGAGAAATTCCAAGGACCTTTGGCTATATAAATATCCAATGGAAATGAAAAGTTTTTTTTATAAATTAAACTTTAGAAGAATAAATAATCAGCAGAGTCTTGTTTCTCTTAAGTAACTTCAGATAGGCTTCCGCTTACTTAGCATAAAATTTCATTCTTTGATTCCTCTTATCAAGATATATATAATTCTTAGTAATAGAAAAGTTGCGATAAAGCAATACTTTCGAGGGAGATAATAAGTGTGAATCGCTTCAAGAATCACTTTGAAGGCATCCTGAATAAAGAACAAAAAAAATTAAGAAGAAGCGTTTATAGAGAGAATATTTCTGGATCGATGATAAAATTATATGATATTATAATTTTGTAATCTTGCAAAGAAGGTATTACAAATTCGTAGATGTCACTTTCATTCTAAGTGGCAGGCTGACGTGTCGGGATTATATTGAGAGAATACATGGTTGATTCTACTTTAATTAAATCTTGTTGATACGATCGATAATACCACCCTGTTCTCTAATAAAGGGGGCTCCACCGTGCAGAACACCTACCGACAAGACTGGGACTGCCTGACGCAACGCAAAATCTCATTAGACCTTAGATCTATCCTTACCCCAGTCAATCGCACCACCTGACACAGAAGCTGCGGTTAACATTAACGTGACGCTGTTAACGTGCGGCTGATCAGCTCCTCTTCCTTGCGGATTCCTCACAGTTTGCAAATCTCGAGTACAACGAGACAAGCGTATTCGTACTCCACAAGAAAATGGTGAGACATAGAAATGAATTTGTCACAGTTATCATTCCACCTCTGAGATTTACCGAGAATTGGGAATTAGCGAGAAAATTCCTCCGTAGAATTAGATTTTATCTACTTAAATATTTGCATACAATATATTACGAAGCTTTATTTTCCATAATTTTTATTTTTTAATTTATACTTGTAAAATTCGCTAATCACCAAAAATTCTTTTTAATATTTTTTTTTTTCAATGAAACATTAAAGATTAGCGTGTAAAGAAGTACGAATTTTTTTAGAAAGTTTAGCCTGGAGTTTAGTCTGGTGGAGATTTAATGAATCAACGAAAATGATTGACCAATTGGAAATTGGAACGAGGTCTACGTTTGCAAATAGTTCGATGCACCCTTAATCCGGCTTCGGTTGAAACGAATCGAAATGAAAGGGCAGGTAGCAAAAGCTCAAGAGAAACACACGTGGCCGAAAAGGATGCATTCCAGGAGTAGAGAATGACAGCAAAGGGAAGAGAGAGAGAGAGAGAGAGAGAGAGAGAGAGAAATAGAGTTTATGATACTTCCTCAAAGCGAGATGTATCGATCGTCGAATAGAGCCGCGGTTCAGCGGAAGACCTATTTCCTTTGTCAGGCCTGTTTGCTAGTTGCCTACACGGTGTTTTCGATGAGAATTCTGGCAGTCAGCCAAATTCATTTCAAATGGACGTATTACATCATGAATTTAGCGAATCAATGTTTTGTTAACATATAATGTGACCACATAAACGCACATCGTTTCTACTATTGTGTTAATTCAATTACGTATACAATATTTATTAAGAGTACACTGAGAAAAAAAGTAGCTGTTTCAAAATAATATTAGTTGATTCAACTAAATGTAGCGATCACTGGCTGTCAAGCAAACATTTGTTAATTCAAACAAATAACATGTTTTAAATTACAAGATTTTGTTAATCTGAAATCTAATAAATATATAAATATTTTAACTAAATAATCATTACGAACTAAATGCATTTAGTCAAGTTAACAACTTTTTTTTTCCAGTGTATCCATGAAAAAATTTATTATTTAAACTACGAGAAAACATGAGAATAATATATCTATTGTCGATTATTCTGCTAGAACGAAAGTTGAAATTCATCACAATTTCTAGTTTCTTATCACATATTGGCTTATTTTTTTCTAAAACTAAGATACAGGATTTAGAGGATTAATTTGGAACTTATACGAAAGTTAACGTTTATTTTAAACTTCATATTAACCCAAAGGAAAGAAGTTAGGAGAAGTAGAGCTCAGAAGATACCTAATCTGCTTTAAAGCAACTTCAGTCTTGGCGGAAATCGATTTATCCATTTGAACTCCGAATTTGATTTCTACGATCAAGACATCACAAAGTATATGTACGATCTCTGGAGAGAAAAGGTTAAAGATTTTCCGTTTAAAGATTGATGTATCTGAGATATTTTAATTAACTATTACTAAGAATAAAACGAATAATTTTTTTCTTCCTTTATTTCAAAATTAGCTCAAAATAAAGTTTGTATAAAAGTGCAAAAATATCTCGAAGGTAAGATGAATATTTCAAGTTTCGGAATTATTCGAGTTATTCTTATAACTTTATTCAAGTTCTTAAATATATATATATATATATATATATATATATATATATATATAT
>NW_017305705.1:2519660-2524594 GCF_001594115.1 Trachymyrmex septentrionalis
ACAAGTTTTTTGCGTGTCGCTTAAATCATGAGAAAACTCGTGGACGAAAAAGCGAAAGATATCCGGCAATACCACAACGGATTGCGCTCTTTCCGTAAAAATGGAATAAAGATGAGACGGAATGTTTTCTTGATCGAATACGGCAAATACGATACGAAACGTGTATTCGCCGATTGTTTGTTCTCGCATAACTTTCGCTGTCCGACACCATCCGTTACGTTCCGAAGAAACTACCTTCCTGTTTACTGCTCTACGTCGCGGACCATTCGTTCACACAATTTTCGGGTCCTGTACAGGAATGTGAGACTTCGTAAATTCTACTGATAAAATGTCATTCACACCGTACAGCGTGATTAACAACAATCTCGTGAAAACTGATGAGGTGAATTGTTCATTGGCGGAAAGTAGACACGATAAGTTATAGATTCACATAACTTTGAATAATATCTACAAAATTTATGTATTATTTATTACAAAATCCAAGATCTTCTTATATCATTTATTTATTATACACTTTTTATTATTATTTCTTTGTTAATTATTGTAACAACAAACTTAAAATTAAAAAATTGTTGTTAAACTTTGAATTAAAATAAAAGTGATAATTTGGTTCTCCATTTACATAGACTTAATGAATCGCGAAAATTCTCGGACGTTCAGTAGAAAAGATAAAGCTTTAAATTTTTTAAGCGCGAAATGTAAAATAGGTAGGAATCTCAGAGGCACTTTTTTCCCCATAACGATCACGAGTCTTCATCCGAGAGATTCATCTTTGCCCTCATCAATTTTTCAATTTTGCGTCGGCTTCGTCCGACGTGATGCACGTTCAGAAAGTCTATTTGCCCTTGATATAGATGGGAGTTGCAATGAAGTGAATTTACCGAAGGAAGGCACTTACCTCGCGTTACATCGAAGAAGCCTTTTTTTTTAAGTCGACAAATGTGAGTCGCATCTTACCATGATGCGTTCTTCTTTTCTTGATATCATCGCAAGCTTCTCATTTTGTTTTGAACATACTTTTTTTTATCGATTTTTGATATAATATGATACGATATGGAGAATACAAATTACTAACATTACTGTAAATATTATCTACATATTTACAAAATGGATGTAATGTAAAAATGTTAATTGTATATCTAGGAAATAGAAAAAATCTAATTTCCTTTTACTTTTAGAAATAAGATTTTTCTAGTCTTTTTATCTTTCTTTTGAAAAGAATTTCAATCAAAAAATTATCAAAATATTTTTGTATATTAAATTTTCAAATATATATTATAATATAATAGTCACACGTCTCTTAAATTGTTCGTTAAATTTTATTCTATTACAGTTGTAACTTAATACTTTATACGCGATAATTTTGTGATCCTTTATTGTACACGATGGGATGTTCGTGGGTTAATTTTTATCACTTTTATAATTGTATAAAAATTATTAAATGACTCTTATACATGTACTTTAACATCTTTAAAAAGTATTTGTAAAGTTATGTGTATTGCAGAAAAAAAGAAAAGGACAAGAGATTATATATTTAGCCCAGTGCTCCTAATATTTCAAAGACATGTACAGGATACGAAAGACCCCAAAATTATGTGTACTAAGAATTAAATTAAATTAATACTAAATTATAACTAATGCTAATTTTTTGAGAAAAATATTTTATGGAAAAGATGGACTTATATACCAAATTTATATGAAATCGAACCGTGATCATTTTTGGCACAGCCACGAACACTTTCTGCACGACCAAAAATCGTGTTTCAGCATGCAATTATTTTTTCCATGCACATGTTCTTCCCTCGAGGAGCTTTACGACGACGACGGCGGCCGTTATTAAAACGTTCAGCATCGCCAGATTTTGTGAATCTAGTGTTGCCAGCCGATGGAATTAAATTATACATTCACCATCAGAATCGAGTTTTGCCTCCCTTCCCTCCTCCCCCTCCCCGACACGTCGTATCGCGGCGCGGCATGGCTTTGCCCGCGATACTCACCCTGGCGCGGCATTTCTGTTTGTTTCGTTGATTTATGAAGCATGGCGGGGACACAAAACACAACGAGACTCTCACCCCGCACACGCTACGTGGTCCATATCTCTTTCTCTCTCTCTCTCTCTCTCTCTCTCTCTCTCTCTCTCTCCCCCCCTCCCATCTCTCTTGCCTTCCTCTTTCACCCCCGTCAACTGCATCCTGCAATGCCACAGCAAAATAGAACAACGATGCGGTGACGTCACGTGTAACCACGCCTATGCTCGACCGGTTCTCTCTCTTTCTATCTCCCTTTCTCTCTATCTCTCTAGTGAAACTACCCCCGGGTGCATCGCCACCACCCTGCCTACCCTCGCTCGCCCCAGTATAACGCAGCCACCAATTCACTTTGTGCAGTTTTATGCATATTCATTCGGCGTCGTAATAGCCCCCGCCATTAATTCGTTGTCCCGACCTCGGTGCCCTGGCTACATGTAAATCCAATATGTCGGGTCCGTGTAACCGCGACTTGCATCCGCTTTCAGACGCTCTCGCAGAGTTACGAAACGAATGCGTTTACCGAATTATCGAGGAGTTTCGCATAGCTTGTTACGATCGTCAACAAATTTGTTCACACTGGCTAAAAAAAGTTTCTTTTGATACAGTAAAAGAGAATAAAGGGGCTGTAAACATAAAAATGATAACGCTAACAGACCATCATCAACTAAAGAATTAAAGAGCGCATATCTTCGAGAATAGGAAAGAAACATGAGAGAAGTAGATACGATGCAACAAGATCATCAAGTAAAAAGAAGCGCTCATTTTAAGATTTCAAATAGCACAGCCATTATCCGTTGCCGGATTCGTTATCCCAAACTAGCCGCCGTTGCAGAGAAAGACGATTGCGGCGTCTGCAATGGGCAAGGACAGTCTGGAAAATTTAACGAAACAGCGAATCGATTTGATCATGGAGCAGCTGGCCAGGAACAGAAGCAATCAGAAGTCAGGAGGAAGCTCGTATTGGAGAATGAGGCCGGTCGGGCCACGCGAGGGGGTAGAAATGAAGAGACCAACGGAGAGAGAACGTAGAGAAGAAGTCCACACTGAGTATCTACGGTGAAAGGAGTTGGGATTCCGAAGATCGAAGGGGACCGAGAAGAAGAGTGTTAACTGGTAGGAAAGGAGATAGAAATAGAGATAGAGAGAGAGAGAGAGAGAGAGAGAGAGAGAGAATAATGGTTTAGAATGGGATGGGAAAGAGGCGAAATGAACGGAGGTTAGAGAATAGGTTGGTTTAACTCGCGCTATTTGAGATAATTGATAGCCAGCATCGGGCTCACGTCCCATGCTCTCGTTGCCCTATATATGTTGAGGAAGAGAGAGAGAACTGCATCTATTGTAGATGCACACTCGGGCTCGATGCAATTTCCTCCTTCCGACTAGACACACGGAGGACTGCATTAGCGATACCGAGTCGCATCATTGTTAACCCCCCAAAAATTCGGTTTACAAATTCCGTCTCGTTACACGATCTTCGTTCGTGATTCCGCGCCAGAAAAAGAGTACCTTGAAATATTTATTACGGACACAGAGGGAATAAGAGCGCAAAACCGACTCGAGCAATTCGATTCTCATCGCGCGCGATGGACTAAAAGCAATGTCTTGCTTAATAACGTGTTATAACATCATAGACGAGGAGGGAGGATTATTCTGGAAAGAAAATATGCAACCAAGCGCGAAGAGAATTCTCAATACTTTGTTGGAACTTCAGCGAAAGAAGGAAATTTTTGAAGGATTTTTATGGGATACTCAGGCAGATTCTATATGAATAACACACAACATTTTTAACGAGAGAGAAAACGTAATCGGAAATTATCGTAATCTGATTATAAAACAAGTTGAATATGAAAGACGTTTAATAAGAAAACAATTATAAAATATAAAATGACTATATTGAATATTGGCGTTGCAAATTTTACTCAAGAAGACACGGATGACGATTTAATTTTAGATTCGTATTCATATTCAGACGGTAATAGCTAGCGATCTGTAATTGAACGCGGAGGAATTCTCATTAGAAATGATGAGTGGACTGTCTTGAAAATTTTAACCTATTTAAATAGTACTTTGCGAAGATTTTAAGATTCTCTATTCTCTGATTTTTAGATTCCAGTAATAATTGCATCGTTTTTTGATATATATTATAATTCAACACATACTAAAGGATGAAGAAATTTATTTCTACAGTTTTATTAATCTTGGCATTATAGATTAAAAATAATTGATTTTATTTTATTTTATTTTTTTTATGTAACATGAAACGTAGGGATGTAATTTATACCTATAAAATTTTCTTTCTTTTGCTTCCTGTTATAGAGAGCACGTCGATTGTTCTCGTTTTAAGGTATTGGTATATTTTATCCGCGCGATGTATTAACTATGCAGTCGAGCCATTATATGACTCGGCGATTATTCGCGTTGAAATTAATTGTTAATAAAGTAGCCGTTAACTGAAGCGCGCACAGCACACAGAGAGCGCTAGTTTTCAACGTTTATCACGGACGGCGAGGTAGAAAGGTACAACGCGGACCAGAGGAAGAAGGAAGAGGAGGAAGATAATGAAAACGGAGGGTGGAAAAAGGACACAGCTCCTACCGATAACGTAACGATATTATCCTCGACGGAGGACGATGATTACCGGCACAAAGAGATATGCGGCCGGTATATTCCGTGTAGCCGGCAGCCCGTAACGAGACAAACTACTCCTAATTCCGGGCCTGCTCGCCATTGTGAAAGTGCTCTTGCTACAATGACGGCGTCTCTCTCGCTTGTTGTTGCTGGTGGTACGTTGTTGCTAGATACCGGTGGTGAGCAGCAAATTGGATTACACTATCGACACCCTGCTACGACGAGCGACTACAAGGTAACAAGGCCGCGTACACGTAGAGGAACTGGCGTTCTTAC
>NW_017305705.1:2524694-2534737 GCF_001594115.1 Trachymyrmex septentrionalis
GCGGCTACAAGGTAACAAGGCCGCGTACACGTAGAGGAACTGGCGTTCTTACATTTACGATGTCATTTTCGAAATCGTCGGGCGTCATTTTGTTACTTTGCGATCCGTCTCTCCTTCCTCTTGGAATCTTTTAGGACCTATTCAGGGAGAGATCTCTGAATTATTCATGCATTTTTTTACATAGAAACTTTAAGGTCTCCTGAATGGAAAATTTCTGAATCAATTTTATAAGACTGCAATCTTTATTAGATAAGTCAATTTATTAACTTACAAGCTACGTATGAAATTACAGATAACTTTAAATTTTTATTATAATATATATACGAAAGGAGGGAAAGCAACAAAAGATTTTGATTTAAGTTGATTATTAGTAGTAAAATGACTAATTTATGATTGTCAAAGTGCATAACCGTTGCTAAAATATTTCACGATAGTTCAAGAATTAATATCGCATATCTCGGAAAGTATTTTGAAAATGCAAGGCGCGACTCGAGAACACGAAAGTATTCGGCGGGATTCTAATTGAATTTATCGCCTAATTAGAGTGTCCCTAAGATTAATACGCAGATTTAATTTCGGGACGTAATTGAAAGACCATTCTCGTCTTCGCGTACTTTCCTTCTGTTAATAATTCAGTGATGAAGATATAGATATATATCACGCATAGTCGCTCTCGTCGCTCCTTAGACGATAATTGCTTTTATATCTGCATTTATTAAGATAACTTGATGACAAATTCGTGCTAGAGAGAAGAGTCCCAATGGTAACTTCATCTTAATACGCGAAGACTGAGAGAGATACGAGACACGATTACGCTTTCGAGACACGGGGAAAATTAAATTAAAACCGAAAACCACATTTAGATGATTATAAAGCTGTACAATCGTATCAATCACTAGATACTAGAAAATCAATCATGATTGATTTAACTGAAAAATTTCTTTGTAATGGTACATTGCCTGTGGGGAAAATATGTACATAAATAATTATTTGAAATATTTTGCTTTGCCCCAGCTGTATCATTCTTCCTGAAAATAGCTATTCTTTGGATTCTGATTAAATAATTCCTCGTTGCATTCTTGCTTGCGGCGAAGTGTTATTTTCAATTACAGCAAAAGCAGCTATTTATTAAATTCCACACATTCAAGTCTTCTCTTTGTATCTGCGTCAACGCGGAAAGTGGGTCGAGCATATTCTCTTTCGATTGAATCGACAAAATAGACGGAGTTTCTGTATACAATGTATATACAACATTTGAATTAAACTATTTAAAATTATTTGCTCAATTTTTTTTCAAGAACTCAGCTTTAATCATTTGGTACAAAGCAAATCCTATAGCAAATTTTGTCAGACTAAAAAATAAAAGTGCGTCACATTTTGTTTAAGTAACTCAAAAACAAATTTGTTGCTGTGTTGAGTACACGGCTGCATAATTCCACAAAAAGTAACTGACTGTTATGCTTCTCTATTTTCGTATAAACGTACATCGTATATCATACAGATATATTATTTCGCGAATTATTCGCGTTGTATTCTGGTTTAAATTTACTTCGTAGTTATCGATTTGAGTTATTTCGGTTTGTAGAATATTAACTATTTAACCGATTGCATTATACCATCTAGTTTCTCGAAATCTTCCCTTATGTTCCTCAAGGATACAGTGCTGAAATTTATGATACGCGAAGCAGACGCACTCTGATTTAAGGGACACACGTACCATGATTATTCCCTCAAGGCTCCAACCGGACGTTTCGAGCGGAATATCGACTACACCAGAAATTAAACCGCAACACCGTCGTCCCATCCCCAGGAGCACACATCCATCGTCTCTCTTTACGACGGAAAGGACTATGCGCGTGATGATCATTCTGATGAATATACCGAGTTTCACTGAGAGACGTCGACGGACTCGACTAACTAAAAATTTACAACGTGTAGAATAGAGACATCCTAATTCAGGAAACAGGTTATCGTGCGCGACTTTACTACTTTACTCGGTAGCGGAAAACGGAAGGCTACTTGTGCTCGGATAAGTGCACAGTTCGTTCCGAGTGGCTGGCTGTATCGGCCAACCACTGCCATCTTCGAGATAACGACCGATCTTTGCAGAGAACGTTGAACATCGATGTGTATTAAGAATAGGGTTGAATAGCCGAAGTTTCATACCTTTATCGTGAGTAGAATAAAGCAATAAACGTTGAAACGGGGACAACCGGTGTCATCTGGCTTGGGCTTCGGAACAAATAAATGAAATGGAATCGACGTGATAGAGGACCTTGTTTTAAATTTAAATCGCTGAATGGATATTGCCAAGATATTAAAATATTTACCGATACGCGCAAGTGTTTTCCGTTACGTTTCCGCCGTATCACGCTAATCGTGCCTCGTTCCGCGGCTGATCGATGATACGTAGGAGACTGTACAAATTATAATTTGATATCATACATGTAAACGACTATATTGGATTTTATAGATAAATAATGCATGATCCGGCTGGGTTCTCTAGGTCGTCCCATATTGCGCCATGTTTACGTTTGTCCTGGCGCAGACATCGATGAATATTCATACGCTAGTTTATATACATACCTAATTTACCATTTTCCGTTGAAGCGTTTACCCCTCATCCTTTCCTCTTCCTTGGTCAATCGCGGGCACGTTTATCAGTCCGATAAAAGTAATAACCAGTCTCTCTCCCTCTCTCTATCTCTCTCTCTCTCCCCTTAATGAGTCGCTCGTTTTTCTCAGATAACGTTGCTAGAGTAACACAGGTCGCGTTTTGGGTCGCGTATGATAAACTGTGAGCGGTAATAACGATGACACAGAGTAGCGGCCACACTGACTACGACAGCTTTGACCCATTTTCTCCGGCACAAGGGCATGTGCGCGACGTGTAAAGTAGAGACGTCCCAATTTAGCGCGAAAGGTCCGCCCAGAGCTTGGCTTTACAACCGCGCCACTTCCGGTATCATAACCGAAAAGTGGCTGGAGATCACTCGGCGCATAACGGGTAAGTGGACAGCTTCGCGTGGAGGTGACCAGCTTGTATCGAGAACGGGCAAGTTGGATATTAAACCGACAGAGTCCCGCAACGGGCGACTTACGGATCGACCTGTGCTGAAACCTGCACATACACCCGACCTCGTTCTCAGCGCTAAACCTCATGATCACGTGTTGGCTTGAGATCCTTCCGACGAATTATCGTTATCCGAAGAAAAGTTATTCGAGTACCGGCTGTATTTTAATGGCCATTTTGCCATAAGAATATTAGACATCCTGTTTAAACTAACGCGTAGTCCGAGTGAACGATCGAAGCAGATGTCACTGATGATTAAAATAGCATCATCAATATTCTTGTAACCCATCTTATCTCTCAAATACCGTAGCCGTAAAATTCCAATGAAGTGATATAATTTCGATAATTTAATACATCGAGATTTTCTAAACACAAAAATCGGAAGGACTATTATTCATATTTACGAGTATAATGGGCAATACTAATTTTATTACAAATTCTTTGCTATAAAATAATAAATAACAAAAACGCCTTATTGGTCAGAGTTGGCTCTTAAATAATATTTCGGTGTGAATTTATATACATAGAAAGGACGGTTTTACTAAAGTGTTTAAATATTTAGATAAATACAGATTTGAAAATAGATTTATCAAATTATTAAAGTAATGGCGCTCAAGCTGATTGCTAAAATGCTTTTTTTTTGCAGCATTGCTCATCATGTTTCCTACACAATTACTTGATTTAATATTATTCTCAGACCTGTATCTAATTATATTTTTAGATCTTCAGTAAAATCATATTTCTATATACATGTCTATATAGTTCTAAAACTGCACGCCAAAATGATTTTAGTCTCAATCAGTCTTTAAACGCAATCTTAAATCGAATTTGGATAGTAATGTCATAAATTAAATTGTCAAACAATTTAATAATATAGATTCTAATAAATATCCTGAAAACCTATAAATAATTTGCTAATAGATATCTATGTAATTTATAATCCTTTTAAGAATAATGAATTCCAAAAAAAACATGTATATCGCGCGATCTTTAATATGCACAATATTATACAACGAGAAAAAAACATCAGTGAATAAAAAGCGAGATATGAAATTTTACGCTTTTCTGAAAATTCATGAAATTTCTGGTTAACATTTGGAATTCAAATTCTCAGTTATTATACTCATAGTTTTTAGGAAAATTGATGATTACACACTTTCTAACTTTATATAAATTGTGCATAACACATACGAGTTACTTATGTACATACTTTTGTCATGCAATGCGCCCTTTGCACTATTTTCTGAAAGTAAGGTACGATTTACCGGTTCGCTTTTTATTGCGCGAGTTCACTTGTATTCTTGAGCATACGGGAGTCGGAAAAATCGCCGACATGCATCACGAGAAAGGGAAGCGACGCGTCGGTGCTTATACGCTCGTTGCATACTAGTCCGCGTGATAACGCTAACAAAAAGGCGTATCGCGTGTTACTTTAGATGCGATCTCCCCCTCCCTCTCTCCACCGCACATACGCGGTTGAATATACAATATTTCACAAATATTTCAGTCTCGCGGATTTACCGTGGCGGTCGCGTTGTTCTCGGAGACGTAAGAAAATATAACGAGTTTATTCTCACCGGTTTAGAGTAAACTGTTAAGGCGCGTACTGTGAATTACTATTCGACCCTGTCCTCGTGCTTGCAATTTGAAAATTCTCTATTGTATCTCTTCCCGCGCCACGACGACCAACAAATTGCGTCAGATAAAAACGAGTCTGTGTTTTTCCAACTAAAATTAACTATACTTTCTTTCTCGAGACGCGCGATAAATTCCATTGTTCCATGCGCTCCGCGCTGCGCTCGAAATGAATCAGAAGAAGCCGTGATAGTGCCCGTCAAAAAGTTTCTCACGCGCAACGGAATGAAGCGGAGAATAATAATGTTATCATACAATAATAATGTTATCATCGCGATAACTTTAACGTAGTAATTATAGCAACCATTTAAACACCGTTTGTTAACTGTAGTTATTAAAAGAATGAATTATCGCGTGAGTAGCGCATCTAACGATCGCGTGTTCACCGCGGAATCGTCCGTGGTTAAGGTCTCTTTTTTTTCAACACGAAAGCTGTCGCTTGTCGCTTTAACGAGAACGAAGACGTATTCCCGCAGAGATGACTGATCTATATAGTCATTTGAGCTTAGCAAACCGACGGATCTAAGCTCAGTACATTGCAAACACTCATATACATTTACACGTCGTATACATACTATATACGCATATTTTAAGTGATAATGTAATAAATGTTTAAAGAAAAATAAAAGTACAAGGTGCAATATAATGTAAGAATAATAAATGAAGTAAAAACAAAATCCATATATTGTTCCCTTACCTTAAAAAGTAGCTTAACTAAAAAAATGTAATTTTCGTGTTATTATTATGAATGAGTTACCTAAAGGCTCCATTAATCATTAAAAGTAAACTAACTTAACTTCACAATCCGATCACGAAATAGTACTTGTATCGTATGTCCTTAAGATTTTCAAAGAGATCACAATACCCTCTACAAGAGTGACACATTTAGAGTTATGTTATTTTGTTAGATCAAAGGGAAACTCTTTTACAAAGAACATTTAAAATTAAGACAGTTTGGTAATTAAAGTTTGAACAACAAATTGTTTTATTTTGAATTTAGCAGATTAAGGTAAATATGAAATATTAATGATATTTTGAATTATGTCACTTTTAACGAATTATTTCGGATTTGTTATAATTTTGTAAAATATCAAATTTTTACAATTCAAAAAGGATTGTAAAACAAAAATGATATTTGATCATATACTAGTAGTATATTTTACTAGTAGTATATTTTATTGTTATTTCACTAGTGAATAATTTTCTGTTAAGTTGAAAAATATTTTTCTTTTTTCTGAAACACTTAATTAATGAGTTATATTACTTTTGAAGAGAACAATATGTGTTTAATATACGTGGAGTATAATAAAGAAACTTATTAAACTTGTTTACAATTTCTGTTTCTTAATATAAAAAGAAAAAAACGAAGATTTGAGATTTCAGTATTTTCGCTGATATCCAGCGTTATTAGATGTTTGATTATGTCGTTTATGTGTCGCAATTGTTGATTTCTTATTAAGATAATATTTGATATCTCATATTAAATTCTTATAGATTACTTTTTCTCATCAGACAGATATTCGATATCCTATATTGTATTTTTATTTTATTTATCGACCCAATTTCGAGAGCATTACAAATTGAAAATTATTAAAGATTAATGGAATTTGCACAAGCCGATTAAATAAAAGAGAAGAAGCGAGATCAACTCAACCATCATTTTTTTATGATAAAAATTATGACACTTGTTACGGAAAATAGCTGGCTTTGCATAAAGATATAAAGTTGAACAACGTCGCGAATAGCGAATGAGCGAGCGTGATAACTTACATCTTTACTTTATATACCTTCTGCAAGAAACGATTTTCGCCGTATCATTTTATAAAACGGTAATTCAAAGCTTGTATTTCATATTTTTTCGCAGTCACTTGCGGAAATCTCGCGCCATATTCGACGAGATCGGCGAGTTTTATCTCCTCAGTGAGAAAAAAAAACCGGCGCAACGCAACCGCGCAAAGTCTGTCGATGGGGAGACGAATTTATGTTCCAGCGGGCAAAGAAATTAATATATCAACGCCGCTGGAGAATCTTCCCGCCCTTTTCATCCCAACGCTGCGATATGTCTGACATGGAAAAATGGATCGGGAAAGATCGCACTTGGTATTGATACCGTTCTTCTTCTCACGAGGCACACTATCCTCCTCAGGCCACGAAATTCTGACCTCGACGAATAAAACTTCGCGTGTATGCAGAAGACAGATAAGTCTGTCTTTTATCACATTTTGGACATAAAATGTTTTCTTCAATTCTTATGATTTTTCTAAGACTCGAAAATGAATTTTGCGAGGTTGAATATAAATCAACAAGGTACAATAGTAACATTGAAACATCACAGATTGAAGAATGCACGATGGACCAACGATCGAAGGAGCGAAATAAAATAATGCATGAAAAGTTTATATATTGCCAGAAAGATACATTCATATCACGGATACCGCATATTTTGTGCGGAAAAATAAGAATGCAAAACACTCCTAGGTTGTCATAATCCCTTTCTCGTGACACTTGTATTGGCTTCTTGTATTGGCTATCTTTGCTCTATTCTTTAAAAAATCCCACCACATTTTGCGCAATTTTTTTCATTTACAATCTAGAAAGAGAAAGAAAAATAGTTTGCGAAAGAAAAAATTACATTCAGACCGTAACTTCTCCATCGAACTTAGAATCTCAGAAAAATGCTGATGTTATCAAAGATCTCTCATACGAATATTCGTAAACCAGCCAGAGGTAATGCTGCACGTATTTATTTGCTGATTCGTTAAAATTCTTTGCAAAAATGCACGTGATTGTCGTAAATAAATTTTCCTTTATTAAGCGCATGAGAAAAAAGTGATGTTACAGTTGTCATAATTTAATTATAATTTGTGATATCCTTTTCGTTGTTAATTATATTTTTTTATAAAATAATAAATGTAATTATTATTAATGATATTATAACAGTAATAACTATAAATAAAAATGAGATTTCTAACAATTATTTTACTATATACGATTATAATCACAAATATATACAGAAAAAACGATTTTGCTGAAGTATCTAAAAAAGTTAAATATCGATCTGAAAATTATTTTTGGACCATCAAAATAATTATAGAAGAATCTCAAGTATGATGAGCACAGCCATAAATAATTTTGATATTCTAGCAACTAATAATTTGATCTATATAACTATTTTTATGATTCAACAAATTTATTTTCAGTTCTGTATCTAGTTAAATATTTTGTTGAAATAAAATCTTCATCTTATTTTCAACGAAATCATTCTTTCTATGCATAGCAAACACTTTTCTCTCAATATACATATAAATATAATAATAATAGATATAATAATAATAATCCTCATGAAAAATTAGAAATCCATCAATGATCAGGACATGAGCTTTATATGAATCAGGCCAAGCGATTTCACAATAAAATGAAAAATCGCACGATCTCTGTATATTATCCTACAATCATGCACTGAGAGAAAACGAAATAGCATTTGACAACTATAAATTTGACAACTTTTACAATTGAAGTACTTGTAACTAGTTTTACAAAGTAACAGAAACTGAAATAGTGCTTAATGTCATAAAAATATAGTCACGATAACAAATTGTACGCACTATTATAATTGCTAGTGACTCAATTACATTGACTAGTTACTTGGACTTTATGCAAATAAATGTAACGATTACATTTTTCTAGTTTAGACAAAAACTTTTTTTTAATAAAACACTATCATATAATTAATTAATCATTGTTGAGGTAACTTTAAGGAATACATTAAAAACCTTTTTTCTAAAGTTCAGTACAAATAGTACGCGGCATTGGGACGTAGCGGAGTTCAGTTTCTCCCAAGAAGAAAACATTTAGCTTACAATAAAAGACGCAACATTGATTTTGAACTTGGAAGACCAAAATAAATAAGAAGTGCATTCACAAATTTGTAACTATAATATATATTATAAAACTTTAATAAGAACAATAAGTAAATCAAGACTAAGAAAATATAATAATATTAACTATTTGTAATTGATTATATATAATCAATGTTACTATATTTTCTTAGTTTACTTAATCTAGTATTCTTATTAGAATTGAATTATATATATATATAAAATTCAACAAGAGTTGAGGGGCTATTTTACTACAAATTTATAGTTACTGATACGACTTTTTTCTCTGAGTGTGTAACAAATATCCGAAGATAAGTGCATTTGAAACCAGCCGGTCGCATGCTGAGAAATCTCTTTAATCTCGCGAAACCAAAGACAGAACGCGAAGGATTCACCCGGTGGTTAAACGTATGCGTAACCATGGGAAGTCAACATTGACGCAAGCTGCATAGCATACGTTATAGTGATTATGGCCGTAACAACAGTCTTATCCGGGTTACATTACAGGATTTCGTTACACGCACTTAGTTCGCGCTTGGTCCAATAAACACATGTAGAACTACTTATTAGGAGAGAGAGTTACATTGGGAACATGTTTCTGCAGGAAATTATTCATAATTTAGATTAGCTTCACCTACATTTTACCTTACTTTACGATCGTACCTACGTATGCGAGATAAAATATTACCTTCACAGCGGGATATTAGAGAGCGACTGAAAATTTCGAAGGGAGAAAATACTTCGTGTCGTACTTTTGAAATACGTGTCACGATTATGACGATTAGATCGGATTGATCGAGGACTCCCGTTGATCGATGGTTTCATTTGGCGAAATGGCCGCGACTGAATTTTATCACGGTAATAACGTACGGTTACAATAATGCTGGGCCATTGCAATGATACGCGATACACCTGGTCGACCGATATATATAATAACGGCGAAATATGAATATTCAGATTGCTCACGCGTTCCCTCCTGTCGCGGAGTAAGTTAATATATACATATATCGGTGTGTCAGTACACGCATATATGAATCGAATATACCGCAGCGCGATTCTGTCAGCGACGTAGTAACAAAAGTCAGTGCTTCCACTCGTTTCCTTCAGAACCGTTTGCGGGAGTCCTGACGGCGACATACGGGGGTGTAACGTATAGCATTATTATTCAACAGACACGCTTGTGAATATCGCACCCTCCGTTTTGCCGCGCAGTAATGCTACGTCACAATCGTTACGGAATAAATAAGCCTTGAAACGGCGTCGCGTAATCCTCCGAGGCGTTATCGTATTCGTAACTTCCGAATTGCATCTATCACAAGCTAAATCGCGTTAGCCACAACTGTTAATACGATACGGTTGTAAAAAGAAAACGAATGACAGGAGAGAGAGAGAGAGAGAGAGAGAGAGAGAGAGAGAGAGAGAGACTCTCAAAGCTTTCTATAACTATTTTTTTTTTT
>NW_017305705.1:2535232-2547371 GCF_001594115.1 Trachymyrmex septentrionalis
AACGAAATCATTCTTTCTATGCATAGCAAACACTTTTCTCTCAATATACATATAAATATAATAATAATAGATATAATAATAATAATCCTCATGAAAAATTAGAAATCCATCAATGATCAGGACATGAGCTTTATATGAATCAGGCCAAGCGATTTCACAATAAAATGAAAAATCGCACGATCTCTGTATATTATCCTACAATCATGCACTGAGAGAAAACGAAATAGCATTTGACAACTATAAATTTGACAACTTTTACAATTGAAGTACTTGTAACTAGTTTTACAAAGTAACAGAAACTGAAATAGTGCTTAATGTCATAAAAATATAGTCACGATAACAAATTGTACGCACTATTATAATTGCTAGTGACTCAATTACATTGACTAGTTACTTGGACTTTATGCAAATAAATGTAACGATTACATTTTTCTAGTTTAGACAAAAACTTTTTTTTAATAAAACACTATCATATAATTAATTAATCATTGTTGAGGTAACTTTAAGGAATACATTAAAAACCTTTTTTCTAAAGTTCAGTACAAATAGTACGCGGCATTGGGACGTAGCGGAGTTCAGTTTCTCCCAAGAAGAAAACATTTAGCTTACAATAAAAGACGCAACATTGATTTTGAACTTGGAAGACCAAAATAAATAAGAAGTGCATTCACAAATTTGTAACTATAATATATATTATAAAACTTTAATAAGAACAATAAGTAAATCAAGACTAAGAAAATATAATAATATTAACTATTTGTAATTGATTATATATAATCAATGTTACTATATTTTCTTAGTTTACTTAATCTAGTATTCTTATTAGAATTGAATTATATATATATATAAAATTCAACAAGAGTTGAGGGGCTATTTTACTACAAATTTATAGTTACTGATACGACTTTTTTCTCTGAGTGTGTAACAAATATCCGAAGATAAGTGCATTTGAAACCAGCCGGTCGCATGCTGAGAAATCTCTTTAATCTCGCGAAACCAAAGACAGAACGCGAAGGATTCACCCGGTGGTTAAACGTATGCGTAACCATGGGAAGTCAACATTGACGCAAGCTGCATAGCATACGTTATAGTGATTATGGCCGTAACAACAGTCTTATCCGGGTTACATTACAGGATTTCGTTACACGCACTTAGTTCGCGCTTGGTCCAATAAACACATGTAGAACTACTTATTAGGAGAGAGAGTTACATTGGGAACATGTTTCTGCAGGAAATTATTCATAATTTAGATTAGCTTCACCTACATTTTACCTTACTTTACGATCGTACCTACGTATGCGAGATAAAATATTACCTTCACAGCGGGATATTAGAGAGCGACTGAAAATTTCGAAGGGAGAAAATACTTCGTGTCGTACTTTTGAAATACGTGTCACGATTATGACGATTAGATCGGATTGATCGAGGACTCCCGTTGATCGATGGTTTCATTTGGCGAAATGGCCGCGACTGAATTTTATCACGGTAATAACGTACGGTTACAATAATGCTGGGCCATTGCAATGATACGCGATACGAAAGATACACCTGGTCGACCGATATATATAATAACGGCGAAATATGAATATTCAGATTGCTCACGCGTTCCCTCCTGTCGCGGAGTAAGTTAATATATACATATATCGGTGTGTCAGTACACGCATATATGAATCGAATATACCGCAGCGCGATTCTGTCAGCGACGTAGTAACAAAAGTCAGTGCTTCCACTCGTTTCCTTCAGAACCGTTTGCGGGAGTCCTGACGGCGACATACGGGGGTGTAACGTATAGCATTATTATTCAACAGACACGCTTGTGAATATCGCACCCTCCGTTTTGCCGCGCAGTAATGCTACGTCACAATCGTTACGGAATAAATAAGCCTTGAAACGGCGTCGCGTAATCCTCCGAGGCGTTATCGTATTCGTAACTTCCGAATTGCATCTATCACAAGCTAAATCGCGTTAGCCACAACTGTTAATACGATACGGTTGTAAAAAGAAAACGAATGACAGGAGAGAGAGAGAGAGAGAGAGAGAGAGAGAGAGAGAGAGAGAGACTCTCAAAGCTTTCTATAACTATTTTTTTTTTTCAGAACAGAGATATGTTTCGCGACTGATTCTATTTTATTACGCAGTAACCATTATTTTTTTTTAGTTACGCTAGATTTTAACTTATAAATTCATTCCCTTTCACGGCGCATAAAAGCTGTTATGTCTAAACTTATATCTTTATATTTCTGCTGCATGTTCGCCGCGTCCGCATACGTGTTGATTTTATACTGTATATTTTAAATATATGTACATATATGTATATCTTTTCCACGCATCTCTTGGCGAGTTAGACTCTATATAATGTAAATTTCACTTAGTACTGAATTATTTATCAGAGAAAGAAATCTCGTATTTTAATTTATGAAAATGTACGAATAACAATTACAGTGCAGTTACGTTCAGCGCGATGGATACCAACGCAAATTTATCTTCGTTCACTTAATTCTTTTAAACAAGAGCGTCTTCGTAACATGAGCAACAGATTAATTGAGTGTGTATTTGTAGCGGACGTCGATGCGCGTAAGACGTCCGTAATGTGCATCGATCCATCTTTAGTCCATCCACGCGTAACCAATCAGTTCGTCGTCTTCGCTTGCGAAACGATGTATCTGACGAGCGGTAATTAATATACATCGCGTCCAATATTCCAATGAGTAAAACTATTAATCGCTCCGAATAAGACAGCTTATTCGATACAAGCAGCCCTGATAATATCAAATTGTTATCCCAGACATCACGCCTCGTAAATTTAAAGTTAAACGAGACTATATTCAAACCTAAATTTTATACATTCTATACTGTAAGGCATGTAAAATAATACGTGTAAAAATTACACAATTTATTTTATGAAAATATATATTGTATATATAAAATTGTATATTTTTACTAAAATTATTACTTTAATCTCTAATTGTGCAAATATGTTTTTATTCATTATACTAGAAATTATGTAATAGTAGATATATTTTATAGCTTTTATGTAAATGTATAAATTGTTGTAATATTATATACAGGTGTTTGGAATGATAAATCTTTCGCATAGAGGCAGAATGGACTAAACTGAGAAGAAAAGTCCTTCACCATTTTGCAATTTTCGCAATAGTTAACAAGATATTGATTGCTAAAAACTGCCGAAAATTAGTCTTCAATTTTACAGAAAAATTGCAAGAAACAAAAATTGTTTGTTTTCTTCGCATAGAGCTCTAAAAATTTTTTTAGAATTCTTTCAGAATCTTTTAATACCGTAATTTTCTCCTGTTGATAAAAATGAGAAATTGCAGTATTAAAAAATTAATAAAAAATTCTGAAAAAATTCGTAAAGTTCTATGAGAAGAAAATAAATAATTTTCGTCTCTATTGAAGACCAATTTTCGGCAATTTTTAGCAATTAATATCTTATTAACTGTTGCGAAAATTGCAAAATGGTACAGAACTTTTCTTCTCAGTTTAGTCCATTCTACCCCTATGTGAAAGATATATCATTATTTTCCAAACACCCTGTATATAATATGATAGTATCGTACATATTATATTTCTATATTTTACATTCATACATATTAGTAATATAAAAAAATTATATAATATGTAATTTATTGGTGAATTATTACAAAAATAATATGAAAAAAATTACGAATAAAATTACAATTAATCCTACAATAGTAGGTAATTTGGGATTTATTATTAAAAGTGTATATTTACACATGTACTCTCTTTGGAGTGAAATCTCACTCCAAAAGATTGAAAATTGAGCCAGTCTTGAAGAAAGAGTGAAAATATTTTTACTCTTGCATAAGAGTGACAGATTTTTATTCTTTAATAGTGAAATTTTATTCTTTTGAAATGAGATTTCTCTTTTCGAGTGAAAGTCACTCTAAGGAATGAAGTCTCATTCCTAAAATAAGAGTGAGATTCCTTGGGAGTGAATTCCATTCCAAAAAAAAGTGAAAATTTGCCACTCTTGTTCAAGAATGAAAAGTTTTCATTCCTTTTCAAGATTGGCCCAGTTTTCACTCCAAAAATTTAGAGAGTAAGCAAGTAAAGTTATAAATAAAATTATTTTTCTGTACAGTAATTAAATATTTTGCAAAAATAAATTTACGATTGAAGTTAAATTTATGGACTACAAAATTAACAAATTTAACTTTAAGAATAAATTTTTTTTTACAAAATGTTTAATTATTAAAAGAAAATGATTTTATTTATAAGTTATAACTTTACTAACATACATGTGTAAATATACTCCTTTAATATCTCAAAATTACCCACTATAATTATTTTAGATGTAACTTTTAATATTAGCTAAGTATAAATTCTCCCATTCTAGAAAACAGTCTGTAAAAGCACTTAATGGAAAGGAATTGCCTTTATTGAAATTATTTTTGTAATTTTATAAAGAAAAAATTTTTGTTTTTTATCCACCGAATTCGTTAAGATAAATAGCTACGATATATAACTCACTTACATCGAGAGATATCCTTTATATTTTTACGTTTGTTGGTTTCTGAAGCAACAGATTAAGCAGCTGTGTATGCTTAGCAGTAGAATGTGCGCAATGTGTGTAATCTATATCGATCCATCTTAGATGCATTGACACATAACCGATTAGACCTCCTCGGCCAATGAAATGATGTATCGAGTAAACTAAGACATCTTCGTAGCCTGCTGTTCCTCTCGAGTTACATCAAGTATTATTAGCCAAGCATTACAACGATCAATATTAGTTTATTTAGTATTACAACGTATCGATATTTTAAGCCAACGAATTATGAGACACATATGCTAATATAGATTATAAAAATAAGAGAAAAAAAGAGAATGTATTCTGTTTTTTTAAATTGTTACAGTATGTTAAAAGATTTTTTATCCTACTATATGTTATAAAAATTAATTTATTGTAATTATCCTCGATTTCTGTTGACATTTTTGTAACTTTTGTTTTATTATATAATTTCTTTACGTTAATATAAAAAATATACAATATTGAATAAAAATTAACCAACGAATTCAAATGATATCTTATGAAATGATATATTATGAATTCAAATGATATATTATGAAATGAGCTCACAATTTTTTTTGCAGTCCGAAATTGCAAAATTACTAAACTATCTAATTATGCAAAACATATTTTCGATGTATGCACTATCGTTTCCAAGCAATTTCGATTTTTGCGCTGTAACCTTTATGGCACTTCCCTTATAGAATCAAAATTCCGATCACCGTCAATATTCTACATCAATCCATCAATATTAACTACACACGATCAGTAATGTTATCAGTATTTGTTAATGATGAGTTACTGACAGTATTATTAACCGTGTAAGTTCACTTTTAAAAATTTGATGTTGAAGTGACTTTAATTGAATTCTGATTTAACTGGATTTCAAATTGATTTCAATGGTAATTGCTTGATTGACTTGTTGACTGACTACTTTGCCGATTTCATGGATGAATAGCTTCTCGCTTGCATCTCTAATATCGGGGCACGCAGTTGGAGGATATAGATTTGCCGTGTAGACACAACTCTGTGAGACAAGATCTTGGAATTAATTGTGAGGAATGATAGCAACCCCAATGTAAAATGCCAGTGTCGATTGTCGTGAGTGCGATACTATCATGTTTATCTTGCGAAATACCGCCGTCATTCGCGTTACGATTGTTCATCGACGAACTTATGCTCGCAGAAGTCAGGAATCCTTGTTTGTTCTGGATGGTTTGTTCCATTTATGACGCACGGGTAGAGACGCGATATTGTCTTAGGTGGCTTGCCCGCCTTGTACGCTTCGATACCTTAGAACTAAACCCAAAGGACTTTACAGTTTAAGACGGATACAGGGATAAAGATATCACTTAGGCAGTTGTATAAATTTTAAAATCTTCCAATTATTTTAGTCCGAAACATTTTAAGGTAGTATATCGATACAAATTTTTTTTCATTTCCTTCCTTCCACTTTCAAATTGCAGACTATTATTTGAGTTGTACAATTATAAATTTAATTAAGATATTAAACTCGAGTTGCTGCATTTAAGCGATGTATTATCTAGAAACTTCAAATTATAGCAATGACGCAAGTTCGAGAGTTCTTCATGCACCATTCAAGCGACTCGAATTTATAATTACGCAGCAAATCGTAGAAATTGAAAATAGGTTTCCGTCGTACGCGCGGTCGTCATCGTCGGAGCAACCGACTGAATTGTAGAGCCTTACTGTACCTGTTCGAGGGCCATCCAATTTGCGAAAATGATTTTTGCTGTGCAACGAGGGGCTCTGGATGACGAGTAATAGTCCGCTTGTTCGTAAATCAAGGAAACTTCATTCCGATGCGCGATTATTAATTGCTGCCGTTGCACGTCGTCTATCGTTCTTTGTGTAATCTTTCAGCAAGGTGAGCCTGTATCGAATCTAATGAAACCTACTTGAGGCGGACAGTCAGCTCGTAATGAAATCGGTGAATAATCGAGAAATCTCGAATCTTTGAGGATTGTCCGGTTCAGGAGCGTATCCGGCAACGACGAAAGTGATCGTAGCGACAACGGTAAAGGTAGTATTGGAGAAGAGTCCTCGAAGTTCGATGTAGTGATACGATCGAGTTCATACAAATCGACGTAACTGTTTGATCATCTTGTCTCGGATTGCTGCGGTTTATTTCTCTCTCTCTCTCTCTCTCTCTCTCTCTCCCTTTCCCTCTCTCTCCCTTTCTCTCTCTTTCGTTCTCAATTTGCGAATGCATCATGCATTCAATATTCAATCAATGCAAAGTCCGTCATTTTTTCAATATACGTGTAGATATCAGAGAATTATGAAATGAAATCGCAAATATCAATCCTTATGTCACCACATCTAACGAAAAATAAATTAAAATACAGTTTATTGAAAAATAATACTTGTTTTTATAAATAATAATTTTAATATTTTTTTAGTTCGTTTTTTATTTCTGTTTCCGCCAATATTCTATTGAAAGAATAAATTGAGAATGCTTTATATTTATGACAACAGCTGTATACAATGGACTAGTTATCAACTGAGATTACATATACACATGCACATACATTAAGTGACACACAGAAAAGGAAAAGTTATTAGAAAGCGCGATTGATTTGTTTGAATGTGATGTAATTAACATTTACAGATATTTATTAATTATTTATTAATTAACTTATCAGATATTAATTTATATCTCAGAATACATTGGATACTCGATATTCTTCCGTTGATTTTCAATTTTTAGTGAGTTCTTGTTAGATTTGTTTGATTGATTGTATTTGGTTGATTGACGTTTGTTGTATGTGCTAAAACGCTAGAAAAATTTTCAAATATAAAATAGATCTATCGGAATCTTTTCACTGTTAAAAAGTCCGCTCTCTTATTGATTCATTTATTCGTACTATTGCTGTTACAATCAGATTGCAATATAATCTTAGTTTGCTTCCCGTTCGATTTTAAAACCCCCCGGGAACTCGATATTACCCGTTGATTTTTTTATCTATTTGCTCCTTCCACTTAAATCTAAGAACTTTTTTTTACAGCTTATCGTTATATTAACAACGCATTATCATGACGTAACATCATAATAGGAAATTACAATTATAAATTTTTTTTGGAAACATAAAGGTATATTTTTCAAATTTTTAGAAAGAAATTGTGATGAAAGATGTAGTGAAATATTATATCTATATTTAAATTTTCTTTTCAATGCTACAAAAATTATTTATGCATAAAAGAGACGTACATTTTCCAGAAAAGATTAAAATCGCTTTTCTTTCTTTTGTATTGTGTATAGATATTTAAAAATACTTTCTAAAGTATTTGAATGAGATGAATTCTAAATCTTTTTTTTTACGTATTCCGTATAGTTATCTATTATAAATCGTTCGCTTCTCATGTCAAGATTGTTCGGCTAACGAGTCCTAACGAAGAGAGAGTAATCGAATAAATTCTCGATTCGCGGAGTCTCGATTCGCGTGCTGGTGGCGTTTCCAAGTTTTTGATCTTCCAAGTTTGCGAGCGAAGCGCATACATACGAAGAGGGCGATGCTTCGTTCTTTGGTATGCGCGCTTAGTCGCGCACCACGCATCTCGAATCGCAACGTAATCCAGAATTCGCTCCAACTCGAATTTCAAGGCATATTCGATATACGATGCTAATGTAACTTTCGCCTTCACCACTGCCATTTTCGAATTGTATTGATAACGAATGTACATATAATATAATACTACCTTATCACATATGCGCATATAATACTATCATCCGCGAATTCTAACCGAGATCCTTTAATACAAAATCGCAAGTTCTTCTTACTCAAAATTAACTCAGATTCCGTTGCTCTCGTTTTACCTTTAGAAACTACAAATTTTTTATCGCTGAGATTTTATTTTAAATTTCATTTACATATTTAAATGAAAATGGAAAGTTATCTTTACTCTAATATTCTGTAAATTTCCCTCTATATATTTAAAAATATTTAATAAATATGAGATAAATTCTGATTTTTTCACATCTATAATTTTTTCAACAGTTTTCTGTTAAATAATTTTATGTGTCTATATAGCACAAGTGTAAACGATATTACGATTATGTGTAAGTGAAATGATTTTTATTTCTTTAAAATGACAGGTTTGCAGATTCAGAGAAAAATCATGAGTGACCGAGAGCTGCGCGAAGTAACTTTTTAGCATAGCACGCTGAAAATGGAACACAATCTCAACTTCGTGCGCTGGGAACGTTTTGGAAATTCGATACCTCTCCGCCAACTTTACTATACTTCCGCTACCATCGAACTTCCACACTTTTCCGTCTAAAGAAAAGTACCGCGATCTTTTCCCTCGGAAACGCACTTCTCCGATAGGGGCGAAGTTTTTTCGCCTACGGTGAGCATTTTATCAAAATCTTGCCGTAGGGTCAAATAGTTGGTAACATCGCTTTTTTTTTTTTTTCGAATAAAAAAAGGATACAGCCGAAGACGGATCTCACATAAAATGTCACATGCACGTTTCATCGTGACGTGTCTTTAAAAAGATATAACAACGCACAATAGAAAGACTTCCACTTCTTTCTCTCGGACCTCGAATGTATCGCAAATATAATACATCTTCGCGATGTAGACGGAACATACGGGATCGCCGGAACGTCCGACATCCGCGGGATAAATGTACGACGGAACTGAAAACATGCAAAACGGTACATCATCCTGTCTCGCCTACGAACAAACCAGATCCGCGGACGAGCGATGGATGCTTCGTCGAAACAAACCGTCGCGTCGTGAGGAACGGATGGAACACGCCTCTTCTCTTTTTTCGCCTTTCTTATATATCTCTATCTATTGACAAGCGATTTTTCCGAGCAAATTTTCTATGATATAAATTCGCGAAGTTTAGCCTAAAATTTAGACTTATTGTTAACGTTTCGGTAAGTTTTTTTTTTTTTTTTTTTTTTTTTTTTTATTATAATTTTGTACAGCGAACTACATATTATGTGAAGCTGGGATCGATCTGATGATAGGTGTACATATAAAGCGAGAATAAATTAAATAGATGTTATGTGCATCGTGTACGTGTCATAAAAAAAGAATCGAAGTCGAGCGAATCGAGTCGGTGAACAAAACAAGTGGCTATCGGATCCGCGTAAATAATTCGCAAGGTAATATACGGGCCGCTCGATATCGGAGGTCGAGGGACAGGACACCATGGAGAGATTATGTTCCCGAATCGAGCTGTTGGTCGCGCGCGCACGTTTTCTCTATCGGACGAGCTCACCTCGTAGGTCGACGAGGATCTGCCGGGGCGAAATAGAGAGAGAAAGAGAGAGAGGTAGATAGAGCGCTCTTTCATGCTGGGATAAGCCTGGAAAACAGCGATTTTGTAGCCCTGGCCACGTAGGCCGGCCCCTCTTAGCGGGGTCGTGGATACTGGCCCGAGTACTACCTACCCCGAGGTACCCGATTCTGGGCTGAAATCGAGCATCTACTGTCGCATACGTTCCCCGTAGTACCGTGGAAGGTCAGAAGCTACTTTATCGCACGAGTTCCGAGTGGAAAATTTAGTAAAGATAGCTGACCGTCCGAAATTGACGGCCTTCAGCCTCGTAAACTGAATTAGAGGTGGCCATTTCGGCCGAAGAATAGTAATTGACGATGATAACTACAGGGGTGCAAATCTTTCAAGAAGCGGAATTCTCCGTTGATCTTCCTTAATCTCCTCGATTGTGGACAAACTTATTCTATATACGTATAATATCTCAATATAATTTTCGCTGTTGTGGTGTTATTCGGATACATATTCTGAATTGTTTCTACGTTAGTTCAAAATTCATAAATGAACTGTTAATATTTATCTCTTCAGCTTGGAAATATTGAAAATAAGGAAAAGTAACTTATTATTGTAGTATTGAATATTAATTTCATACTGTTTCATTAATTTAATGTTGTTTTGAAATAAATGAGAATGGATAACTATTATACTACGTATATTGAAATAATAATATTTCGCTTAAACTGCCTTCTTACTGCAGGCTGTTATTTCTGCGCGAATCTAATGGAATATGCGAATATGTGTATATCTCTAAGAGCTATATGCATATAAACGGTATATTTTTCCGAGGAATTGGTTCGCAATTTGAAACTCTATAAGTCCATTATTTTTACATGAAATAAATAGAAAATTATGATGTTTACTGATGATATCTATTATATTAACATTTTGATTGCATTTTTAATTAATGTAAGGTATCTTGTTACAACAAACTGAATAACTGACATGTGTTTTTTTAACAATTCGCATAACTAACAGACATAAGCTCAAATGAATTTATCTCTGTTGTTATCGTACGAAGCACGTACACAAAAAATAAATGTAAAGTAATATGCTCTAGAATGTACTTTTTACCTTATAAATCTCTGGTTTATTTTTACTTTTGTTGTAAGGTAAAAATTATTCAATTATCTTTCTATACCTTTAAATCATTAAGATGCCAACGAATGTTGCTAACTCGAAATTGTTTTCCACAATGAAAGATTTTAAAACGGTTCCTTACTCTTTCATCGAAATGTCGCAAGTCGTTCGCGGCTTTTCGTCACGTCTCAAAGTTGCGCTGTTATTCCCGGTAATTAGAGAAACGTCTGCTGGTGATGATGAGACAGTATTATTTCGCGTCTCTCTCTCTCTCTCTCTCTCTCTTTCTCACACACTCGCTCTCTCTCAGTTGTTCTTCTTGAAACCTCCCACGATCTCGACGGAACGAAAACGTACGAACAAGACTTATCTGCGCGAAGATACTAGCGTGCGTCACAGCCAGATGGACAGAGTCGTTGTTCGGCGAACATCGTCGAAATAATCATCAGTCGAGATAAAAACCGACATGCAGACAAAGCAAGTAAGGGGATGAATGAAGGAAGGAGAAAAAGAAAATGCCCGACGACGACGACGACGACGAAGATAACACGGGCGATGACGAGAAGATAATATCGTTGGCAAAGAGTCGACAATGCCGGCTCGTTATTGCATTCATACCGTTCTCATTTGTGCGACGGGCGTCAAGCCGCGACTAAAGGCGAGAGATCAGCGAGAGAAACAAGCGGCGACAGAAACGAAGAGATCGCATTGCGAGGGTCCATCGAAGGAGAACCTGCCGCTCGCTTGCCTGGTCGTCCATTTCATCCGTGCTCCAACTTATTGAAGCAGATTGGGCTTTTTATGGGGGCGTAAAAACATGAGATAACAACGTCGGGAGCGAGCCCCGCCTCCGCGTTATGTCGTTGATGTAGAGGCCGGAGCCACTTGTGAGTGGCTGTAAGCTTGACGCGATGCTTCCGGCAGTTATGCGGATGAACTTAACGAGGCGTTTCGCTTCACGGAGCAAACTATCCGCCGAAACTTTCGTAATATGCGAAATTTTTCCGCGTGCTCGTTCTCCGGCCACCCCGAAAATTTGACTACTCTACCTTTCCGCAAGATCACTTGGTAATAAATGAGAACGGCGAAGTTGAGATGAATTAATTTATATATAAATAAACTCATCGTCGATATATATATATATATATATATATATATATATATATATATAGTTAATTTGAGAGTGTATAGAGAGAG
>NW_017305705.1:2547471-2555326 GCF_001594115.1 Trachymyrmex septentrionalis
TGATCCATGTGTTATATATATATATATATATAGTTAATTTCAGGGAGTATAGAAAGAATGTGAGTGATTCATATTTCAGTCTTCGACATTGTATAATTAGCAACATAGACTTATTTTGCATATTACCTGTTTTTTAATAAAATATTATAAATAGACGTGTGTATTTAAGTTTTTAAATCTTACTAACGGAAAGAAATTTATGTTACTTTTTTTGTGTGTCCTAAAAGTTGTACAAAAATAAGATAAATAGAATTTATGCGATGAGTTTTAATTGCTTGATAAAGTTATTTCTTTATTTTCGAAGTACGAGAGAATACAACAGAATTTGAGGATCTACAATCACTGGAAACATTTTGTTGCTATATCATATTTTAAAATATGGTTAAAGTTGAACTTTTTTATTCCAAGAGATGAGAAAGATAAGACTGAAGGGCAACAAATCTTATTTAAGTATGTCATTAAATAACCAAGTTTAGAGACCAGAAACGAAAATATATGTAATACAAGGCATTCTCCGATATTTCTAGAAATATTGTAGAGCCACTTTTCCAATATTTCTAGAAATATAATTATTTTATAATACGTAAACTTAGCAATTCCGAGTCTTAGCAGTATAATCGATTGAACGAACGTAATAGATGTCGATCAGTGGCGTCGCGATCTTTTAGTGCGTTCCAACGTTTTCACTATGACATTCCCCGGGAAATCGAAAGCTGCTCGCTGCAGCCGCGCAACGCGCCCGGAATAGCGGAATGCGAAGAACTCGCGGGGGCTTTGAGAGAAATTGAATCGTAAAAATGCAGTATTCACGTATGACGGAGCCCCGTTGAAGCGTTCACAACGGAATTCATCCTCTTGTCGGTGGAAATCTTAAGGCAAGGAGCTAAGGATAGCTCTACGTATAGAGGCTGTGCCATTCAGTTATCAGAGGAAATCTTTTAATAACATACTTCCAGATGATCTGATTTTTTTTCTCGACAAAAATTTGTAATACGGCCTAATTGCAAATGATATTAGCAAAAATCTGAAGACACTGGTAGTGTCTCGGGCACGAATCCTCCTTTACGCGAACCGCGAGTTGCGTTTGCATAAAAGATTTCCGCAAACTAAGTTTTTCGTTTATATATTGCTTAATATTCCTTGTCACATATTCTAGCTTACTTTTTATTAAATTTAACATATAAAATTAACGTATAATTTTCTGTATAAGTTTTTCTTTGCGATATTTTTGTTAAAAACAGTGTTATTTAAATAACTGCGGGAATTTTTTATTGATAAAATCCATATAAAACATCCTATACACGTATCGCGTAAACATTACGGTTAGAGCCGTAAAAATACAAATTTTCGGATATACGTCATGTGGAAACGGGCACGTATATCTTTATCTTTTATACTTTAAAACGTTGTCACTATATGGTCACTCTGTCGCGATAAAATCTCCGACCTGGAAATTCTCCAAGATTTGGCGACACTTCAAACTTTTACATTCCGTTTGTTTCGATTTTTCTGTACACGAATATGCCGGCCAACTTATAAGGTTGCTGTAACATACATCACAGTGTTGGTCATAATGAAACGGTTGTCAACAAATTGTTATTTTCTGACAGTGTTAAGATGATTAGTGATGGAGATGAAAGTGACGAGAAAAAAGTCTAAACAAATATCGATTATTCTTAACTATATGTATTATTCGGAATGTCATTTACTGATGGAGATCAATATCTTATTTTTATATGCAAAAGTATATACATATACACTATTAAATTCATAATGTTACATTATATATTTATTATGTCGATATATTTATTATATCAATTATTTAATTAAAACAATGAAGTTAAATAATTCAATTTAAGAAATATATTTATAAATTTGACCGGAATTTAATTTATTATTCACTAAGTGCATATCTACGTTAATAGGAACATTGTTTACTTTGAAATTAAGAAATTCAACTACAGAAATGGATTAATTTACATTTTGATGTACACGAAGTTAAAAATAATAAAATGTTTAACTCAAAGAGTTAAATTTCATTAAAATTACCATTGCTATTGATATCTAAAATCTGAAGGTTCTTCCCCACTGAAACCGATTGGCAGGATTTATTCCAAAGAATTCGGCATGATAAACTTCAGTGAAGAACCTTTACAGTGTATCATTCGATACACTGAGTAGAAAATAGATGCCTTTTCATGTGAACGTAACCAAGATTCTAGTTTGCAGATTCAAAATAACAAATATCATGTCGTTGAGATTCCCTTCAGTCTAGTGTAAAGTATATTGCTCATAATGGTCACTAAAAGAATTCCATTCATTAATACCATACTAAGGTCAACGAGAATACAAAACGCTATGAATGACAGAAGATTCACGGCAAGTGTACGCTGAATGAATAATTTATATTCGCGCAAGTGTTAAGTAGCTGTTGTGGCTTCAATTCGTTGTTTATCACATCGATTTCCGGTACATGCTTTGTGTCCTTTTCTTTGTTGTTTTACATGCAACCCCAGAGGATCGATCAGCATTAAAATCGTATGAACACCCGCTTTCTCCTCAGAGTCGTTTCTATATAACTTCATCACGTGTTTCGTATTTTGATAATTAATTAAAAAAATAAAAAATCGTACTTTTGCATCTAGCAAAGTGTAATGTCATTCTCTTTATTCTTAAATCTATTAAAAAAATATAATTTTTACTTCCTATATTGCACTGAGAGAAAAATTTTTGGTATTTGTAGCTGTAATTACATGTTATTATAATCATAATTATTATTGTTATAATGTTAGTAATGATAATATATATATAATTCTATTAACCAATATATATAATTAGCAATCAAAAATGACTATCATAAATATAGTTACAATTACTGCAATTTAACTATAATTTATAGTAAACAGGTAAGTGCATTTTTATGCGGTAATAATAACTATAATTATATATATATATTTTTTTGATTGCTAACTATATGTTTTTTGATAGAATTGCATACAATATTATTACTGACATTATAATAGTAATAATCATAATTATAGTTGAATATCAAACATTTTTTTAGAGTATAATAAGATAATGACTGAGAAATTTCTCATTTTTATTAAAATAAAAACTCATCTAATTGAATAATTCTGCAGAATGAAAGGGTGAAATAAATTTTATTTGCAATATTTGTACAAAATTGCATATAGTTACTGCTTAACTGCAATCTCTAATCTTTCGCTTTACATGTAATACTTTATGAAGCATTCGAGTCACATAAGTGGGTCCTCTTATTTATCCGAAAGCGAAGGAGATTTTGATGAGCCGCATGGTAACCGCCGCTATAAAATAACGGTAAAAGAGTGTAATAAAAACGATCGAGTAACCAAACCACGAGCCACTTTATTGCTCTCGTAAACTCTAACATTTTTATTTCGTTTGTTCTATCAGAATTTAAAATATTTCAATTGCCTATTCGTCTCTAATATACATACCGCTTAATTAATGGTAAAAGAATCTGACATTTTTTTTTGCTTTAAAATCATATATTACATTTGAAGACTAAATTTTAACTTTTGTGCATATTTTTATTTAAAAAATGTACTTAACTCTTGGCCTATACTTTCTCTAGAAAATAAATAGCACTATAATATTTAGAGATCGGATTCTTATGGAATTTCATATTTTTTTAGAAAGCAGATTGAAAAGAAACATCAAAATAGAAATTTATCTTATTGCAAAAACATTCTAAAAATGCATATTTATTTGTGTATATTTGCATATTTGCATAAATTTGCGTGTTTTGTGCATGTCTGCAAAAAATATTTGCATGAAAAATCCGACGTCTAATGATATCATATAATAAGTTGTTTACCGTTAAAATTCGGATACTCAATTCGCACATAATTCGGTCTAATCGTGTGATTGCGCTCTGGGCATTTGACACACATACGAAATCGATTTCGTCCGGCTTTTGGCGCGTGCCGATGCTGTCAAGTGATTTATTCTGTTTACCAAAATGCGATTTCTCCTGGATATTCAATTATAGAAATGATTCCTAGATATCCGGAAGAGAATCGCGCTTGGCCACGCAACCGAAACGAAATTGTATTTTTAACGATTTTCCATTCCGGGATTTCGAAAGGACAGTATATCTGTCGGCGGAGCACGAATTGATCTCGCACGGATTTCTTTCGGGAAATGAAAACGTCAGATGATTTATTCTGTTTACCGAAGGTATGATAATCGCGCAAACAAACGTCCGTGTGCAATAGGCGTGCATAACGTTTCCATACACCATGCAATTCCTGGCAATTAATAAATGCACGCTTTTGTCGGCATAAAGCTAATATTTTGTCGATTTTTATTATTGCTCCGTGGGAATTTAATGGCCTCGACGACACTCGCGCGACATACTGTCGGCAAATCGAATCGATTCCCGTCCCGGATTCCGGACAAGATAGAGGCAGACGAATGATTTAGTTTGTTCAGCAGCGAGAACACGAGAGATGCAACGGAATGTCAAACATCTCGTGGACGAAATCGAGGCGACGGAAGTAGAACAATGAATTTACCGCCGCGACGCATTTCCGCGTTGGAATTCGTGTACGTCCATCGCGATGTACTTCATCCTGTGAAGTTGGGTGACGAGTGATCCATTCAAGTTATCTTTTGCAACACGTGCTAGTTTATACCTATAATATATTCCCGATTCGCATAGAAAAAAGAAAGCAAGAAAATATATGGAATGTCGCATAATCACTCTCTTATTTTGACACTGCACTAAAAAAAAGCTGGTGCAATTAGTTTGATATACATGTCTAATAACCAGACTGTTTGAGAAAATATGAATTTTGTCTATAATTTTGGTCGAAATAATTAAACAAATTTAGTATATTTTTAACATATATTTTGTTTACGGTAACCAGACACATTTGGTTGCACGAATTTCTAGTGAAAATAAAATAACGATAATTTATTGTTGAAATACTAAATTGTTAATTATGATAAAAATTCTATTTAGTTTCATCAATACTTTTTTAATTATACATGTCATGTCAATTCAACAATGCTCTTTTTTTCCTTGCAGTTACATTGTTAGATGAGAGCAATGGTAACCTAATCTCTCGAATTAAATAATATTTTGTTATTTTTAACTTCCATATGTCAAAATTTAAATAAATTATTTTCTATGGTCAGTAATCAATGTTTCAGTGTGAACAATCCATATTAATGGTGTGTAATTGATAAATAATAAATTAAATTTAAGTCAAATTACATTTTTTAAGTTAAACTTTTTAACTCTTATTTTAATTAAATTAATGAGTTATTGTATTATTGAGATAAACTAATGATATATTGAATAGAAGTAGTGGCGATATATACCCATGAAAAGAACGATTTTGTTGAAATATTTAAAAATAATTTAATTTTTATAGGTCTGAAAATAATTTTGTTAGCAATCAACATCAAAATAAAATATGTAGAAAACTCAAGTATGATGAGAGTCCTGCAAAAATTTTGATATTTTAGGAATCGGTTGGAGCATTCTATATAAGTAGATTATTTAAGAAAATTATTTTCAGAGATCTAACTAAATTTTTACTTTAGCAAAACTGTTCTTTCTATGTAGAAATGATTAAAAATAACTCAAATTGGATGTGATTTGACATTATTTTAACAGCGCATAATAACTAAATATTTAAATATTATCACTACATATGCGCTAACCAAACTCTAACCGGTATCAAATATTTTAATCGTGTACCAAAAATATTTGATATAAAGAGAAATTCTATTTATCTCCAAAAGCTTAACCAAACATATTTTGCTAGTTCAGCCATGATTATTTCTTCCGTGTGCATTGTAATTTTTTGTACAATAAAGATATTGATTAAATTGAGAAAACGCGCGATGCATATACAAGAAATATATTATCCAATAACTGACAATAGTGTTGTCTTTTCTTACAGGTAAGTGCATAAGACGCGCCTCCATCGAAGATGATTAATTACATGAGTGCCGCTAATGTAAGTAAACTAATGTAAGTCAATCTTTAATTGATAAGCTTGAGCTAACCATATATTTTTTGCAAATGTCGCGTAAAGATTTTTTCGTTTGGAAAGGAGAGGAACCAGATACACGTAGTCTCGTCGCGGCAGTGTTTTACGGAAGACCATCATCTTTGGTCCGTGATTTATGACGACTCGTCGCTCGTTTCCTTCCCTTCGGCTCACTATTGTTACACCCCGACCGTATTTTTTAGTTGACACCTTAAGTGGTGTTCCCTCGCATAATACACGTCAGGATTCCATCTCGTAAGGATTCCGATGGCAGGTGAAGAGCTCGATCATAGCGTCGGACATATTCCCCAGCGTCAGACATATCGAACCGATTCGAGCTCGATAAAAGCGGAAAAAAAAATGAAACATTGTTGAGACGGATAACATTATCTCGTTTGTGAAACACGCGCGATACACTAAAAACCGAGTTACCGCGGATAAAAAACAGTACCCGCCACGGAAAATAGTACGATAACGACGATAACCATAGCCCGCGGGAAACGCATAAAAATGTTGCAATCTGACGGCCATGTAAATCGGATTTTCTTTTAATGATCCAACAAATTCAATAGTATCTCGAATATTAATACCATCGTGTATCATATAATTCAACAGACAGAATGGAATGTACGTATCGACAAAATCGCGCGCGCACATCGACCGGCATATACAGCGGTGTCATTTATAATTTCGGAATATATTCGCGATGATGTCTAACTTAATCTCTTCTAATGGAGATACCTCCAATGAGGGGTCTCTCGCGATCGAGAGAGATCTCGTTGCAATATTTATCAGACGCGCCATTATCGAGATGCAGATTGTATCGCGTTATCGTTCCCTCGCTCTCGCGCCGATATAAAAATTTCGCCGAGGCGTCGAGGAAGGTGCACGTCTATCAAAATGTAAATTACAGCAGCAGTGAAGATCGTTTTTCCAACTTCTCGTCGCGAATTACCGTCCGATTCCCGGTGGACGGACGCGCCGCGCATCGTCGGTGACGATCGGTCACGATCGCGTTGACATAGCGCGCAATGACTTTTTCTCCCCCTTTTAGAAAAGCCATTCGTATCGGCGCACGGTTTTACGGCTCTATGGTTCTATCATCTCTGAATTCCGCCAGCGACGATCTGTTCCACCATTCTCCTCTCCCAGTTCCCACTCCGTCTCCCTCACTCTCGCACCCTATCCATCTGTCTCGGTCTCCCATTTTCCCTCTCTCGCATCCCTCTGCGCCCCCTCGTCGCACGAGACACTACGTAACTATTGTCCCATGAAATTGGACGTCATTCATGTACCGGATGTCCATGACTCTTTCACAGGGCGAACCACATCGAACGCCGTAACGACCGAACGTGCGAACCAAATACCAACGGACATCGGCTCTTCTATGAAAGACCTAATTTCTGATATTCCGGATACAAACGCGCGTAATCGGATCTTGCGCGCGCCGCTTTAAATCGCGAAACCGCGGTGCTAAAATCCGAAAATAATGGAAAAAAGTTAACCGCTACGTAGATTCATCCAGCTAATACTGAGCGCGTGAATTATTTTCACGCGCTTATCTTTTTCTCCGCAAGCTACTGTTGTAATCAGTTCTTCATTTTATAAATTATATATCGCGAAAAATTACATCAAAAGATAATTATACTTTTTAATTATTTTAGGTATTTTTTTTTTTTCTTGTAATTACGAGTTTTGCACATTTATAAAAATTATTGCCTACAAAATTTTGCCTTTATATATGATTTTTAATTTTTACATTCGCTTTCAAGCTTTACAGAATTTGTCAAGCTGTCTCGCACGGCCGA